>NC_029787.2:135745682-135746959 GCF_000816755.2 Arachis ipaensis | reverse complement strand
GAGAGATCACCCTTCCATATATATTTGCCTTGTTTGCTTAAACTGTGAAGCTGAAATCTTAACATTTGCGTTGATATTCAACATTATTTAAATTGAACCACTTTAGAGTATTATCTAGAATGTAGGTGAAACTTATCAAGTATGAATTAGAGTAGGACCTGAAAAGCATTTACAGGTTACAAGACAAAATTCGAAGGTAACAGGCTAGCATGGTGGAAGAACACAGTTCTCAAGTTGCAACAAATTTTCCCTCATAAATACCACCATGTGGTGGGTGTTCAAATCAGATTCAATTCCTTCATTTGTTCTTTTATATATCTATTTTATTCTTTTCCGATAATAATTCGTTCACTTGTTTTTTATATATATATTTTTTATTCTTTCGGTATAACATTAAATAATTCCTTCACAAAATTAAAACGACGGCCTAACTTTTTTCACCCTTATTTTAAGAATCTCCTTAAATATATATGACCATTATTCACTACCTTTTACATGGATCGGATATTTGTATTGACAAAGTAGAGTTTAACAAGAGTAATAATCAAATTTCATATATAAAAATTTTCTCAAACGAGAAAAAAAATAGTGATATTTTAGTTTTGCAGAGTATTTTTCTGTCGGCAAGCCAAGACTAATCTGTCGTGAATTTGAACTCCATTTAAATGTTTATTGTTGGTTAATGAGTAACCTCATGTAAAAGACAGAATTAAAATTTTTGACACTTATTTAATTAAACTAGTGAATTTTACGCTAAATCAACTTAAGTTGGCTAAAAAAATAGTGATATTAGTAGTTGTTAATTGTGAAGCCATATATATGTTATTATTGCTTGGTAACATCATTTTCAGTATCTACTACTACTTTGATAGAACAAACTTACTTCAAGTTTTATTTTTCTTTGACGTTGACCAGCATATCCTAGCTTCCATATTCAGTTATAGTTCGATCCAGAATGAGTAATCTAAATACAAATTGTCAACGACAACTTGACAAGAAAACTAATCTTGTATACCATCCATTAATACTAATTAATTAGTACTAACCCAACTACTAATAATAAATGTAAGGATTTATCTATTTTATTTCCTAAAGATACATGTTTAGATTATAAAATTTGAAAAAAAATATTGAAAATACAAAAAATTTAAAATATTTTATCAATAATAAATTTATGATGTGTCGAACACATATTAGCTAAATGCTAAATGTAAAACTACTGTTTTAGTAGAGTTTTGTTAATCGAATTGTTTAAGGACAGTACTATGTATAAAAGA
>NC_029787.2:135738405-135745479 GCF_000816755.2 Arachis ipaensis | reverse complement strand
ACCACTAGAAACTTTAAAATCTAGTATTTTTTTTTTCTAAAAACGTTTTAGAAATTTGTTCAAAACCCCTTTAAAAATATAAATTTAAGATTCCCATGCATTCATCGATCAATTATCAATGTTTTTCATTTTAACTTTCATTACTATAATAATTTGTAGGTATTATATTGTAAATATTACAGTAGACAACATACATTATAAAATATTTGAATTAAAAAGTTATTACGACTTTCTAACCTAATAAATCGTTATGGACAACATTTTAAGAAGGTTTTAAAAGCACTAGATAGCGGTTAGGAAGTTAATGAGTTTTTATGAAGATTGAGGAGAGTGAGAAGTGTGGACTTTATGCTTTAAATGCACAACAATGGAGTACTCAAAACCAAGCATGTTACTCGGTTACGATTTGGGCAAAAGCATTGAATTTTTCTACCAACTCATATTAATGATCTTTGCATGGCGACTTCATCAAAAATAATAAAGAAAATTAATTAAAATAATCAAAATTTATCTTAGTTTCTTTAATATTTATTTGTTAATTATCGTTATAATTAATAAATATTAAATATAAATTTTGACGATTTTTTTTTTCTTTCAAACGTTACCAATATTATTAAGCCTATATATAGGCTATATATGGAGCACTTGTCTTACTCTTAGGCTTTCTAGTTAGCTTCAAATTATGTTGTCCATCGCTGGAATCATAAAATGTTTTCGTGTCAAACCAGCTGTTTACATGCCAACGTTTTGTTTTGTCAATTTTGTTATCCAAATTAAAGTATTTGTAATAATAATAAAAACACATTTAGTTGTTAGAAATTAGAAATACAAAACATTAGTCTTTAATTTAAAAGTTTTGTTAGGTAGACAATGATTTTTGTGAATAATGTGAATAATAAATTTTAAAATTGACCCAATAAAGTAAAAAAATACTTTACTTTTAAATTATCCCTTAAACCCTAATATTAGGATAACCATCTGCATACCTAATAAATTGAGCATCCACCCATTGTTAATTGTGCATGAGTAAACCGAATAAAAGAATAATCATCTAATTAAAAATAATGAACATAATCATCTGCATACCTATTCAATCAAACATCCGACATATCTATTATTCACGTTATTTAATATTCTCATTGCCTAACTATACTTTTCCTTAATTTAATCAATTGAACCAAAAGGTAATCCACATAAGGAATTGAAGTTGCGAGTTATTAGTATTAGTATATCTGTATAGAAGTCAACTAAGTTTTCTTTTCTTTTATTTATTCTTTTGGTTCTGACAGTTAGCTATGTTTGACGTGAACATGTATTTATTAAGAGGACAGTGATATGAACTATGAAGATAGCATCATTAACAATGTGCTAATGAAGTAATTAAAAGCTACCTACCAACGAAGTTCCCCCCTCTGCGATATATGCTTAGAGAGTAACACTGTAATTAACGAACTTGTATGACGAAAATGATAACCAAAGATAGATAAAATTAAGATCCTTAATTACATTACACTGTTATATATATAATATGCTATTTGAATTCCACATAACAGAATAGTAACATACTTAGCTTGATGCTATTCTTAGCAAGTAAAGTGGATTTTAAAAAAAAAGTTGGATATTTCCACCGCCCTTAATTAGAATATCACATCTAAAACATGAACTTGGGGCGTACATTGAATGACATCACGTAAGTTATATAAAATCTACTGACTCATCATCACTACTTACTACAATTCCTTGGCATTTTGCATAGAAAAAATGAAGGATGTTACGTACACTCATGAATATATAAGCATGCAGTTCTGATCATAACGAAGACCAACAATCCTACATGCATAGGTACAGGAATTTATTATTAGTCACTTCATTCTTTGAATCGAACGAAGATAGATGAAGGATAAAATTCCCATGGATGATTCTTATTATCAAGGGAATAAAAAAATGATCATAAACTCTAATCTTATAACTTTTGAGTTGCTCCTGCATGACCCATTAATGTGATGTTATGCCATCCGGTCCTATGTGCGCTGTATATGTAGCCAATTATACCAGAAACTTTTCTTCTAGCAATTTTTAGTATTTTTTATCATTTAATCAGTATAAATATTAAATTATTTTTAATAAATAAATTTTATTTATATATAAAGAGTAGACTTACAGGCGAGGAGGGGAGATTTGAAGTTTGAATAAAAATAATTAAAATTGAATAAAAGAATTTGTAAAGAGATAGAAGTAGCTATGAGTGCATGGTAGTGTTGTGAAATGTGAATAGTTGGTCTGGGTCCATTTCATTGAATTTCACATTATATCCGCGTCAATTTAATGCACCCAACAAACACTCCCAACCGTATAAAAGTTAAATAAAAGCATTACTCTATTCTATTATATATACTATTAAACAAAGTGCTCCTCATTCACTCACACACACTTCATTTCTTGCTTCAATGGCTGCTTTCGATCTCTTGCTTCTTCTTGTGGTGCTTCTTGGCCTGTGGAGCAATAATGGGGTTAGAGGTGCACCACAAGTACCTTGCTACTTCATATTTGGAGACTCTTTGGTTGACAATGGCAACAACAACCAGCTCCAATCTCTTGCTAGAGCTGATTACTTGCCTTATGGCATTGATTTCCCTGGTGGTCCTTCTGGAAGATTCTCCAATGGCAAAACCACTGTTGATGTCATTGGTAATATACATCTTCCATGCATGTTTAATTTGTGTTTATTACTCATTTCATATACTACATTATACTAACACATTTTTGTGTGTTCTGCTTGCTATTCAATGTGCATGCATCGGTTTTTATTATTTCTATTGTGTAACACATCAAAGAGAGGACCTTTAATGTTTTTCAGGCTTTAAGAAGCATCAAGCATTTGTATTTTCTATAACACAGAATGCAATGAATAACAAATTTACAGAACAGAACAGAACAAGAACACTGTTTTGGTGGCACACTTAGTACTACTTGCTATAATAACTCTACATATATGAGAGTTACACCTTTTGAGGTGTGTTGCTAGCACTTAAATTCCATTCACATGGGATTGTTACATAGCATTTATGATAGTCTTGTGGTAGTGGTACTTCTTTGACTAATAGCTACAAATGCAACTAAAGAAAGAAATCAACATTTACTGTGTTTAGCAAATAACAAATAATTAAGAAGAGGGTGCATGCAAGTCTTAACTAACATTGATTTTGTTTTGAAAATGTGACAGCTGAGCTTTTGGGATTCGATGATTACATACCACCCTTTGCAACAGCCAGTGGTGATGACATTCTCAAAGGTGTCAATTATGCTTCTGCTGCTGCTGGAATTAGAGAGGAGACTGGCCAGCAACTGGTTCGTAGTACCCTTCATTATTATTATTAGTTTGATGAAAGAAGAATATTGTGTTTGAAAATTGTTGATATGAATGCAGGGAGGGCGTATTAGTTTTAGTGGACAGGTGCAGAATTACCAAAACACAGTGTCCCAGGTGGTAAATATACTAGGAAATGAGGACTCAGCTGCAAATTACTTGAGCAAGTGCATATACTCAATTGGGTTGGGAAGCAATGATTACCTTAACAACTATTTCATGCCTCAGTTCTATTCTAGCAGCAGGCAGTACTCTACAGAAGAGTATGCTGATGTTCTTCTTCAAGATTATACCAAACAACTTCAAGTTAGTCTCTCTTTATATCCTTTTTCATTAAAGTATAAACATAATTAACCACAATAATTAATATGATGATCTAATTCATTTATTCAGAGTCTGTATAACTATGGAGCAAGGAAAATGGTGCTGTTTGGGGTTGGTCAAATAGGGTGCAGCCCAAATGAGTTGGCCCAAAACAGCCCAGATGGTGTTACATGTATTGAAAGAATCAATGATGCAAACCAAATATTCAACAACAAATTGAAATCTCTTGTTGATCAACTCAACACCCAACTCCCTGATGCAAGATTCATCTACATAAACTCCTATGGTATCTTCCAAGATATTATAAGCAACCCTTCAGCCTATGGTAAATTCTTATTCCAAATTAAACATGCTATATATGATATGCTTCATGATATATGAATGAATTTGATTGAATGATCCAGGGTTCAGTGTTACAAATGCTGGATGTTGTGGTGTGGGAAGGAACAATGGTCAAATAACATGTTTGCCAATGCAAACACCATGTGAGAACAGAAGGGAGCATCTGTTTTGGGATGCATTTCATCCAACTGAGGCTGGGAATGCCGTTGTTGCTCAAAGAGCTTATAGTGCTCAATCTCCATCTGATGCTTACCCTACTGATATCAAGGGCTTAGCTCTGATCTGATCTCAAGCTATAAATGCATATATATAAATGTATGTGCCACAATTAATGTTCTAGAAATATGTTATTTCTTTCTTTCTTTGCAAGGCATAAGAATATGGAAATTTCCTTCTAGTTTGTTAGTACATATATAGTACTAATATGATGTAACTTCTCATAAGGTTTTGGAAGATTGCATATTGCATAGTGAATACTATTACTAAGTTATTGGATTATTGATTATTGATGCCCATTATAAAATTTACTCCAATTATTGATGTCTGCTGGTGGAATTGACACAGAATTATAATGGGTAAAAAAGATGTTTCCAATAAGCATTATCAACATGGCAATAGGTGGTCCAATAAGATAGTTACACCTAAGGCCAAGTCTGTACTTTTTTTTTCTTTTTCTTTTTCTTGGTCAACAGAATTGAAGTTGATTGAATATATAGATATTGCTGGAACCAAAAAAATAAAAATGAAATTGGGTAATTACTAATTCTTATTTTAGATGTAAATATAGTTATGAGTAGGGGTGACAATGGGTAGGGTAGAGTTTAGAATCAATTCTAACTCTGTCTGTATATTGAGATTTTTATAAAAATTCAATCATATTCTATTTGTGGGTTGAGAATATTTTAACCCTAATCTTATTCGTTCTTAATCTGCGGGTATCTAATCCTACTGCGGGTTATAAAAAAGATGCAATATTATCATATAATTTGATGATAATTTAAAATAGAACTGATTTTTATGTTAAAAAAAGTATTAAATTATTAATTAATGATCTTCTTTTAGTGGCTAAGAATTTTTTTGCATTTAGTGAGAGGTTTTTGGTTCAACATTCACTTGAAACATATTTTTATATAAGTATATAACATATACATATATAGAGTGCGGGTTAGTCGGGTAGGATTGAGACTCGACCCACACCCTATCCGACCCACACAAGAACATTACCCGCACTCTACCTTACCCACTGTGGATCGAGTTGGCAACCCGATCCGATCGGATGGGGTCGAGTTGGGTACCCGCGAGCATGGACGAATCTATATACATTGTAGTGGTGGCACTTGCCCCCACTACAATTTGAAATTTTTTTGAGTAGTATATGATAATAATATTTATTTGCCCCCATTAAATTATTAAATTTGACCCCACAATAATTTTTTACTCAACTTTTGGTACTTAATTGTCAATTTAAAAATTTCACACTAATATTAAGCTTGTCATGTCTCTTTAGGACATATATTAGCTAAACCTAAATTATTATTATGTTATATACTTATATATATTTTATTTTTGTGGATCCGTCACTGACACGAGTAGGGTGCATGTTGCCACTCCTAATTATGAGTAATGGTAGGCCTAGTTATAGGAGGTTGTTACGGTTTACTTGTGTTTGGTTTTATTGGATTACCGATAATAACTGCCACAGAGTTAGTTAACCTTTGTTTCAATGTGTAGGTAGTTAATTACATGCACTAGAGTATACTAGTGTGTGCATGAAATCTCCCAAATCAAATACACCACAAAAATGTATCAACATTTCCATTAAACTAGGTCATACCTCATGATGCCTCTTTTTCTCCTCTCTTTCTCTCCCTATATATTTTCTGTTGCTGAAATAGTAACATTTTTTTCACAAAAATCAGAAACAACATCTATCGATCTTCATCACACGACGACATGGGTTGTGAGAGTAAATTATGGTTAGTATTTTTGTTGATGAGTGGTGTAACAATTGTTGTTGGGGAGCCCCAAGTGGCTTGTCTCTTCATATTTGGGGACTCTCTAAGTGACAGTGGAAACAACAACAAGTTATCCACCGATTGCAAAGCTAATTACTTCCCTTATGGCATTGATTTCCCTGATGGCCCAACTGGAAGATACACTAATGGCCTCACTATTGCTGACTTTATCAGTAATACTACTACTTAATTATTCCACAAATTAATACATTCAAATTCATTATTATTATTATCGTGTCACATGTTCTTATCTTCATGGCTAAATTCTCTTATAAAGGTTATGACTTTTATCATTTTAATTATTATGGTTCAAAATCTACCGTATTAGTTCTCAAGATTCAGCTCTATCAGGAATCATATTAGTTCTTAGATTCTTTCTAGTATTTAGTTAACGAACGGAATGTTAAATTGTCTCTGACTTGTCATGCTAGCTAGATACCGAATAAAACAATATCAATTTTTTTTGTGCTTAAACAAAGTAAAAACGAGATCGTTTTAAAAAAAGAAAAAAGAAAAATACTTTACATATCATATAATTTTTTTTCTCATTTTTATCTTATTTAAACATTAAAATAAAATGACATCATTTAGTCTTGTATCTAACATGACATGTCAGAATTAATTTAGTATGAAAAAGTATAGGGTACCAACATATTATCTGCCAACTTCTGCCAACTCTTATTTATAATTGTGTTTCATAAAAGTGTGTTCGTGGATGTGTCTAATAATTAATATATTTTAAATACATATATAAAGAGACACATCCAGAAAATATATCTATAAAGACACTTCTATTAAATATAGCTATAAAAAAGACATTTTTATTAGGCACATCCACGAACACATTTCCATGAAACACAAGAGTTGGCAGAAGTTGGCAGATATACTGTTGGTAACGTAGCGGAACCGATTTAGTATTTCAACGCTCATTCAATGTTAGAAAGAATAAAAAAATTAATATATATATATATATATAATGATTTATTTTATTTATTTATTTATTTATTTATATATAAATGAAGGAGA
>NC_029787.2:135734023-135738387 GCF_000816755.2 Arachis ipaensis | reverse complement strand
TTTAGATTTGAGAAATTAAAATAATAAAAAAATCATAAGTACGAGAGACCACTCTAAGAATTTAGCTCGTCTTGGTTATTCAATAATTGAGTATTTTGTATGCATGTCATGTATATATTAACAAAATTGAAATGAGTAACTAGGTACCTGAATATGATTGATTATTGCAGCACAACTATTGGGATTTGAGCATCTTATCCCTCCCTATGCTAATTATGGTGGTTACGATATCAAGGAGGGTGTCAATTATGCATCCGGCTCTGCGGGAATTCGCTATGAGACCGGAAAACATTTGGTATATTATATATCAACAAATTAACAAACTTATATCAATGAATTAGTAGTGTGTTATATAAGCATGATTTATGATGATTATTAACTCAGGGTGATAATGTGGAGTTGGAGAAGCAGCTACAAAATCACAAGGTAATTATATCAGAAATCACTAAGCAAGTTGGAGGAAGAGTTGAGAATGTGGAAGAAAGACTAAAAAAATGCTTATATTATGTGAACGTAGGAAGCAATGATTTCATAAACAATTATTTCCTGCCCCAACATTACCCTTCTAGTGCAAAGTATTCCCCTGAAGAATTCGCTGCGGAACTTGTGAAACAATATTCGCAGCATTTAAAGGCATTGCACCAACTTGGAGCAAGGAAGTTTGTTTTGGTTGGATTGCACCTTCTAGGGTGCATTCCACATGAAATTATTACTCATGGCAAAAACGACTCCCTATGTGTTGCTGAAGTGAGTAACGCATCACTTATGTTTAATAACAAGCTTGAAGCATTGTCTCAGCAACTCAACGAACAATTCTCTGATTCAAATTTCATCTATGTCAACACTCCTCTTATCGCATCTCATATCCCTCAATTAAACCACCCCCGGGGTAATCAAATCGTCACGTATTATATTAAGCACTTTAATTAATTAATTAATTAATTGATTTGGATTATTTCAGGTCATGGAGGTATTTTTAGATGCTGCAAGGTAGGATCCAATGGACAGTGTAAAGAAGAGCATGAACCGTGTCGGGACAGGAGCCTTCATGCATTCTTTGATGACTTTCATCCAACTGAGATTGTCAACCGTTTCTTTGCACGTTATTCTTATCACTCTCCTTCTAAATCCTACACCCTCCCAATGGATATTAGTCAACTGGTTCGATTGTAATCTATTACAATTAATTAGATTAATTAGTATTATTTAATATATTTAAATATTTATTATAATTGCCATCACTAATGTGAACCTAGCTGTATTCTACGTGCATATGATGTAGTCTTAGTACAAATTAAAGATATATACTTTTAATTAGGTGATGATCATACATTAAATTAAATGTCATATGGGGTTTTTCATTATTTTAAATAATTAATTATTTCCAAGCATATAAAAATTACGCGTCTGATACCTTAAACTGCATTTCGCACGAGAGAGTTGCAAAATCAACATGCTTAATTCATGCAACTATATATAAGCATTGACTTGAGAAAATTGACTTCATTTTTTATGCACTTGTTCCACTCATTTAACACGAGGATGGTTGAAAATGTCTTTATTTTTATTTTAAGCTAAAATTCTATGCACGGAGAACATGTGGAATTCAACTCATGTAAGACATGAGAAATGAGTAGAACAAATGTGAAAAAAAATTAATTCAATTTTCTGTTTTTTTGTGCAAAATGTGAAAAACATGTTGATTTCACAATTGGTTGGTGTGAAACGCAATTTATTTTTTCAAAGCAATATCCTATTGCAAAATGATATAATATAAGTTGCATATATATACTTGCAACTTCTTTCTACAACTTTTGAGTATGTTTGGAAATAATTTTTTTATTTATTTAAATAATGATTCTGAAAAAAAAAAAAAAAACAAAGCACATAGAAGAAGGAAATAAATTATTGGTAGGTATGTAGATAGATAGAGGCTTAGACTAATTGAAGGGACATGTGATCTTGCCTAGCAGCAGTAGCAGCATAGTGGTTTTCATTGTTATTGGGTTGTAATGCAGTGACTTGGAAGTAGCCACGAGACTCAAATTGATGCTGCTCATTGTGATGAGATTCATTATTGTTATAGTTTGTTCCTCCTCCACTCAACACATTATTGTTGTTGTTATTGCTATGTTGGTTCCTCTCACTTTCTGCTATCTACATACACACAATAATTAAGCAATACCCATGAATGTTAATCATATTATACTAGGAAAAATCTTTTTTTTTTTTTATAAAATTTGTCAAAAATTTTAAAATTTTTATTTGTATCAAATATACCACTCACAGTTAAAATTTTAAAAAATTTAGGACTAATTCAGTAATAATATATTACCATTATTTCTGGTTTTCTTGTATTAATTATTGTTCTTGTAAAATTATTACTGAATTGATCGTAAATTTTTTTTAAAATTAACTATTTTGAGTAAATAGAAAACTTTTGAGATAAAATTAAAATAAAAAATATTCTTTACCCACGGTATTACATATGTTATGTGAAATATGCACATCAGCACATGCATACCTTAGCTCTAAGAAACTGGTTGTTGTTATGCAAGTCTACCTCCTGTAAATTAAAGTAGTTTAGTAAATTTTGTTATTACCAACATTTGAAAGCCATATAATAATCTAAAGAAATAATAATCAATGTTACAAATAAGCATTTACCCTCTTCTGCATGTAATCTATCTCTGCAAACAGCAGCTCGTTCTGATGTAGAACAAACATGAAGTAATTAATTAATTTGAAAGCAATTATATATATACTCTTAGCTTCTAAAATAATAATAGAAAGATATATGTATATAAATACCTTCTTGGAACGAATTTTGCTAATCCCTCTTTCCAATTTGGTCTCAAGGTTTTTGAGATCCTTGACAGCCATATTGCTCAAAGCCTCACCCAAGATTTGCCTGCATCATGCAATAATTGTTCAATTTTTCTGTGATTCAATTATTTAGTAATAATTGGTTCATTCAACTTGCCTGTTGTGGTTCTGAAGGTTACTGATTTGCACACGCAGTTTTGCAGATTCTTGCTGGTAATGCTGAAACAATATATACATATATTTAGTGATGAAGAAGCTATATATATATATGATGGTGATGAGATTAATAATGAATTAATAAGTAATAACCTGAGCATTAATCTCAGAAGTGGATCCACCATTAGAAGAATCTGAACTGGCTTTCTTGTACCTCTCAATAGATGCTTTGACACTGTTAAAACGTTGAAGAATTTGAAGGTCAAATCATCCAACTCAATGAGTTAACTGAACCTTAAACGCAACTATTCAAATGCCTCAACGTCAAAGTCTGATTGGATTTGATCAAAAATAAAATGTTAAAATAGTACCCTACTACCTTAATTTCCTCGACCCACTCATTGGCTGCACCTGCCACCGTGGCACACCTTCCCACAATATCATTGGTTCAACCATTTCTAGACCTATGTTTTCTCTCTCCCACTACCACCAAAACCATTACACACCGGATTCTTCGTTTCATTAATTACTCTGCAACTCCATTCATCTTAACTAGTCATTTTATCATTTATAAAATGTGATAAATTAAGAATTTACATGTTTAAAAAATGTCATTTTATTATAATATAATAATGGTTTATTAAGTAAGTGTGCTCTTTTATGCGTTTTCATTTTTCAATCATGTAAACGGTTCAAAATTGCTTCTTTTTTTTTTTGCTGTACTAATTTGGATCTTTGCTTGTTCCTTCTTTTGACTTTTTTTTTTTTCAAAAAAAAGGGAAAAACCCCACATGATTTAACTTTGTTCGGAAAAATGTTTTCTAACAACAAATTGTTTTGTGCAATAATGGATCAACACTTACTTTACCAATCTAAATTTCAAGATCATTTCCATATTAATAAAACAATGGTTTATTATGCAAGTGTGCTCTTGAGAATTGCAAGAGCAAAAATTTTTTAAAAAAAAGTTCAGAACTTTCAATACATCTTTTGTGGTAAATATTTAAACTTTCAATCAAGTAAAGGGTTCAAATTTTTATAAGGAAAAAAAAAACTTTATCCATTGTCTTGTACTAATTTGGATGTTTGCTTGTTCCTTCTTTGAATTTTTTTTTTAAAGAAACAACCCCACATGACAAAATAAACTTTGTTTGGAAAAATGTTTTCTAACAACAAAATATGTTGTGCAATAATGTTTCAACACTTACTTTACCATTCTAAATTTCAACATGACTTCCATATTAATATTCAAATTTTTTTTTTCCCTTAACTTATATTGAATTATTGTAATACTTTACTTGATAATCATTTTTAAATGGAACTCAGAAGTGTCCCATTGGATCCATCACTCACATTATCGTACCTTGTCTCTTCCACACTCA
>NC_029787.2:135732160-135733838 GCF_000816755.2 Arachis ipaensis | reverse complement strand
CTGAGCAAATAAATTGCAAAACCTCAGTCACAGTGATGAAATGAAATGTTCAGGAATCAGGCCTCTCGTTCTCTCATTGGCTCATGAATCATATCAATCTCTTTCACAGTCTTTTCATCTTTTCAACTTTGCAATATATATATAAAAAAAATTATTTTCCAAGGGGAATGGGAAATTAAGGAAGAAACTAAAATAACTTCACATATAACTAGAGGATGTTAGAAGTTAGAAGCATAGTTACTTTTTAGGGTTCAGATGCAAGATTTAAATAGAGATCCAAGTATGGGAATCATGACATAAACACACTTGTCAGAACTGAAAAATCATGTGTGACGTGACCAAAGATTCTTTGAACCAAAGACAACAAATTAAAGTCATTCGTAACTCTCTCCAACTAGATCACTTTAATTTGTTGAAGCCCTAACCACAATTAACCAACTTGAAACTTGGTCTTTCCTTAAACGGCGTTTAAATAAACGAAAAAACTTCAACTTTTGACACCCTTCTTGGCCATTTTCAAGTCGGAAGAAAAAAGACATCTTTTTTTATCCCTTGATTGGTAGTGGATACCCAAGTTGTGTATTATTTCCTAATAAAACCCTAATTTCTAGGGTTACTCTTCACCTTCCCACGTGGAGTGTGCGGCAAGGTGAGATTTTTGAGATGGAAAAAAACTGTTTGAAGTTTGGAATGGAAAATCTTTATCTAGTCTCAGTATTTCTGTGCAGATTTTGTTGTGATGGGTTAAAAAAGAGAAATTTTCTCTATAATCTGAGACAACTAAGTTTTAGGCTTTTTACAAACCCTAAAGAACCTTTCCTTTCTCTTTTCTTGTCTATTTATAGCTCGATTTAACTTATTAAGAATATTTTCTTGTAGCCCAACTTTACTTTAGTGTCAAAGGGTTTGAGGGATTAGACTAAAGGAACCCATATTATAGATGATTAAGAGAGAGACAAGGAAAAAAAATGGAACTTTAAGCTGAGAAGAATGAAAAAGGAGTTAGGGATTTGGGTGATTCACAGATCTATATGTATAGGTACCTGTTATTAGCATATTCATAGAGGCGACCACGGCTTGAGAAGACAATAAGAGCAACCTCAGCATCACAAAGAACAGATAACTCATATGCCTTCTTGAGCAAGCCATTCCTCCTCTTGCAGAATGTTACTTGCCTGTTTGTTGTGTTCTCTATCCTCTTTATCTCTATCTTCCCTCTTCCCATGTTGTTGTTCTTTTTCTGTTGAGAACAACTCTCTGACATCGATTCCTGATGATGGTGGTTTGGGAAATCCATCCTTTCTTAGCTTGCAACAACCTGAAATATCAAAATACAGGGTAGGATCGGAGAGGTTTAATTTCAACCTCTTATACTAGTGCCTCAATATATATATAATTTAGCTAGCTTCTTCTTTTGCACTTAGCAGAAGTAAGAGTTTGTTTTATCAGAAAAATGAAAGCCTAGTGACTAAAGATGGAGTATTTATAAAAGTGAAAAAACAGGTCTTTCATCTAACAAGGTGTTTTTTTTGCATCTGAAACTATATATATTAATGTACTCAGATATATCTATCTATATTGGTGGATTCTAGTATAATTAAATTAGCTACAGTAATTTAAGTAACATTTTTAAAAAATATTGTTTAACGATAAAAATTTATTATTTTAATTTTAATAA
>NC_029787.2:135730663-135732081 GCF_000816755.2 Arachis ipaensis | reverse complement strand
GATAGTTTATCCCATTGACAAAGAAAGAGAACAGACCAAGAGAAGAAGTTCTCCTTTTAACTTGTACGTATATTCAGAGAAAATGACGAATCAATCCTTTACTTTTTGGTTTTCGGATATTTAAATTTTAAAAATTTAAAAATATATTTAAATTTTTAACCTTTTAAAATTTGGACATATTGATCTCTAAGTTTAATTTGTTCAATTTTAAATTTTTTTTTACGTGTGCATTTGTATCAACTAAGTTAGTACAACGAGAAGTCGAGAATCACATTTAATTTTTTTATTAAATCTGACAAACCTAAATGAATATGAGATATATTAATATGTTTAAGTTTTGAAAATATTAAATATTTAAATATATTTTAAAATTTTTAAAATCTTAAATATCTACTGATCAAAAGGTTAAATACCTATTTGTCCTTTTCTCGTATATTTAATTCACTACCATGTTCTTCATTTTCCATTTTGGGATGCCGCTAATACCTAATAATGCCCTAGAGAATTCGCTTTCTTCAGAGCATTATTATGTTAATTAAACTATTCTTATTCTAACAAACTGACAATCATAGACATTACATACACTTTTATACTTTTATTCTTCTTTTTGCACTTTTTGAAGGTTGCACATATTCTAACATTATATTACAATAAAAAAAAAAATACTAGACGGAAAAAATAGTTGTCCTAGTTAAATCTATGAAACTTAGGAACTAGGCTTCATTGCATAAATTGAAGAAGAGAATAAAATCCAATTCCTTTTTCAAATCAATCATTACAAATTAATCACTGGTCATTTATTTTTACAAAATATACATTAAAAATATAAAAAAAATAATACATAAAATATAAATAGATATATAATATTACTATTTTTATTTTTTAATACTCAGAAATTTTATTTCTTTATTCTTTCATTCATTCATTTAGCATATTCACATCATTTTTTACGGAATGGAAACTACTCACATTAAAGTGGCTGCAATTTTATACTCCTATCATCTACATGAATTTCAATTTTTGTAATTAATAGTTGATTGATTTGACTTCTTTTTTATTGCACTGGTTGCAACATGCCAAATTGCCAACATAGCTACAATTTTAGGTTGCCCCAAATTCTGGAGTTTACCTCCTAATTAATAATTACTATTAATAATATTTCACTTCATTGGACCTACCAATTGCAGAGGAAATAGGTATAGTTTGTTCTATTCATGGATTGTGGCAAAGGATGTGTCACCTAAATCGATGGCTATTTTGGAAATGCATGTCAAATCACTTGTTTAAATGGAAATTATTGCATGCATTTCCTTTTCTTATCTTATTTATTAAGTATTCTCCGTTTATTAAACACTAATTAATTTAGCTTTAGCTGGGGAGAAATTCTTACGCCATCATGATGAAAAGTTAAGGTGATA
>NC_029787.2:135729514-135730531 GCF_000816755.2 Arachis ipaensis | reverse complement strand
TTATGGCCTTATAGGTGTAACAGAATGAATGATACATTTATAATCTAATAACTCGGTCTATTAGGAACAATAGCAATTCATAAAGAATTCTGCTAGGAAGATAATGAAAGATTTTTGACAATATGTAGAATGAGATTTAAATTTGATCCAAGACAAAAAAAAATTCAAATAATTATTTCAAAAAATTTACCATCTCAACTCTAATTTACCAATAGAATTTATTTAAACACCCTTTCTCCCAATATTTGCTACCCCATTCTTATCAATTATCTCACCTCTTTGGTGTTAGAAGTTCTCTCACTGGCCATCAAACAATCATTTATGTAGTTATTAAAATAATCCTCCGACTACCTAGTGAAATGACCATTCAACATTTGTTAATTGTATATACTTAAACTGAATCAAACAAAATAATCATCCAATTAACCATCTACATACCTAGTGAATTGAATATCCAGCATCTAAATTCATCTGTTGATATATATACTTTGAAGACGTAAGGAAAGCGAAAAACGTCGTTGAAGGCGGCGGCAACCATGGCGGTCTTGGACTACGCGAAAGACGCAATGTGTGCAAAAGGAGTGTCTCCATTTACGATTTTGCGAGACGTGATGGACGTATAAAAACAACACTTGTGTGTCCCCTATACGTCGCAAATAATGACGTTGAGAGGGAAAAATCGCCGGCACGGAAGAGGGGATACACGACTGGCGCGATGCGGGACTACAGAAATAACGCAAACTGTGTGACAGTGCTGTTGGGCATTCATGGTGCACACGTCGGCGTGAGCTATGGACAACGGTAGTTGGTGTCTGTAGCGGCGCGGCACCAATAAAAGAGGAAGAAAATGAATGAAAAGACAGTCACATCAGATGGAAAAAAAAAATCGTTTTTAAAATTTTCGTAACTATTACAAATTCTTATTTATTTTAAATTTTAAATTGATAATTATTAAAAATTAATTATTTATTTATCATTTGATATTAATTTCAATTTTATTCTTATTATACAAATTGT
>NC_029787.2:135722835-135729415 GCF_000816755.2 Arachis ipaensis | reverse complement strand
AAAAATATTTATTATTAAATTTAGTTAACAAAAAGATTTAAATGTACAGTAAAAAATTGCGTTCTTGTTATCTCATCATATAAGTACATATATATTTATTATAGGCTAAAACGGTTGGACAACTTTGGTTTGGTAGGAGAAGACAAGAAGAAGAAAGAGTTAAAATTAGGGATTTGTGGAAGATCAGAGTTTTAATGATGTAGATACCATTTTTGCATTTAGATGCAGGGATTATGTAGGTACGGATTGTGTTAATGAACACAATTAATATGGAAAATAGCAATATCCCTAACATGTCCCTACTCCTACAGTCCATGTGATCATCCAATAATATAACCCATTCAATTTCGTATCATTTGTCATACACTGAACTTGCCCATATTATCAACTTTGTGGTAACTCTAGCTACGTACCTTTCTTCAATATGCACTAATGCGTTTACTGATTTTTATTAGAATTTTGGTAGGGAGTTAATGAAGTATCTATATAATGTGTATAATGGGTTATTTATTTGGTTTAATATGAGTTAAAAAATAAATATTTAGGATAAAATATTATTAATTTCTCAAATATAATACACTCATACTATCCAGAATAACCATTCAGGTATGAGGGATAATAAACATCTGATATCCTACTGAATCGAACATTTCTAAATTCCCATTGTACACATTGTACAGATATTTTATTGGCTCCTTATACTTTCTCTTTTTATTATTAGTTGGGATAACAAATTAATTATTGGATAAAGTATTAAATTAATCTCTTATATTTGAGCGTAATCTTGTTTTGGTTCTTAAGGTTTAAAGTGTCCTATTTGAATTCAAAAAGTTTACATTTAGTTTTAATATAGCCCCACTATGAGATCAAAGTTAAATAAATAATGAAATATCCTACATGACAGCAGTACAAGTTCTAGAGACACAAAATCAACTGTGGATGCATCAATACATTTATTTATCATTCTTCTTACAATTTAAATGAAATATTTTCTATAGAACTAAAGAGAATAATAAATAAATATATTAATGCATCTACGGTTGATTTTATACTTTTGGAGCTTATACTTGTTCTTTAGATTATGGACCTTGTTCTTATACTACTGTTATGTAGGATATTCCATTAATTATTTAAGTTTAATTGACCTCACGGTGAATTACATTGAACCTAAATGATTTTTTTTTTAATTCAAATATGATACTTTAAACCTTAAGAACCAAAACAGAATTATGCCCAAACGTAGAGGACAAATTTAGTATTTTAAGGTATAATTTTTGAAAATTATTTTTATCTCTATGATTTCATTCATTTTTTTTGGGTCTTTTCCATTCTTATTATTTAACTCGTGTTTTTTTCTAGCTTCTGATGAATAAAAAAAATATGTGCTTTCTACTATATTTTCGAATAATTTTGCTATTAAGTTTGTTTTGCAATATTCCCTTTTGTGATGCATATTTCAGCTTATATGTATATTTTTTTTTTGTTTTTCTTTTTGTGATCCATGATTAATGTATACATTATGCTATGGTTTATATGCATATTTCTCCCTGTTGATGGTTTTTTTAGTTGCAAACTATTTTTTATTTTTTTTTATAAAATTATTACTCATAAGATTAGTTCTTCTAACGAATTTTTAGAAATTATATCCTTTGATTTGACACATTATTATATTCCTTTAGTAACAAAATATAGGCCAAGTAGTACAAATGCTATATACTACCCACTGCATTTAATATATTACTAGTATTTTTGTCCGTGATAATATTATGGAAATATAAATCTTTTGAAATTATGGAAATATAAATCTTTTGAAATTATGTTAATTTTATTCTGATATTATAACTTATGACAAAAAATATTTATAAAATCAAACTACTTTATAAAAAAGTTATAAGAGATAAAAGTCTCTGAATCCGATAAAATTGGAGACAAATAAATTAATTCTCCTTCAATTATAAGAACTCTAAATAAAAAATAACAGTTTACTCAACTTTTATATAAAAATCTCCGAAATACAGTCTTAAATAAATATGATGCATCGTAAATAATTAATTAATAACTTTTAAAAATTTAGAGGTCTTACAGAAAAATAGAGAATGAGAGAAAAGAGAGAAAGATAAAGATGAAAAATGAGAGTGAAAGTTTGTTAATGTTAGAAGAAAAAATTTTATTTTAATTATAGTAAAAAAATATGTTGTGACATATTTTGATTTGTCAAATTAGTAATATAAAATATAAATTATAAGTTATATAGAGAGTGAAAAGATAGAGAGAAATAGAGAAGGAAAAAGAGGTAAATAGGAGGATGGAAAAAGAAAGTTTATTAATTTTGGAAGAAAATATTTTATCTCAATTTTAATAAAAGAGTGTCATGTGATATATTTTGATTATTAAATTAGTAATATGATGTGATATATTTTGGTTGTTAATTTAGACGTCATATAATATAATTATATTTTAATTTTAATATTTTAATTTTAATTTAATTTTAATTGCAATTAGAGAACATGATGTTGCCCATTTTGATTGTTAAATTTGTAATTAGTCATTGATAATGATATATAAGAGAAATAGATGGGTGAAGAAATGAGAGAGATAGATAAAAGAATAAAAGAGGAGAAAACACTCTAATTTTGAAGAAAAAATTGGATTTTCAATTGCAAGAAAAAAATTAGATTTCAATTGTAATAAAAAAGTGACATGTGGCATATTTTAATTGTAAAATTAGTAATATATAATAAATTTTAATTATGTGCAATATTTATGTTTATTTTTAGTCATTTGTTTCAAATTATTCAATATCTACTCATTATGTATTATATATGTAAATCCCGCTAAAATTAATAGATAATTAGTCAATAAATTGAATTTTAATTAGAAAAATTAGAAATGTAAATCTAATATCAAAATAGGACAGAGCTGTTTAAAACGAAAATTTTGACACTAATTTCAAAAAATTTAGCCTAAAATTAAACCGAACAGATCAAACCAATCGAACTGGACTCAAAATGGGCCCAAGGCCCAACCCACCTTTAATTTCCTTAACTAAATGAGCTGAAGCTCATTTCATCCCTAACCAAGGAAACACGTTCCTGGAAAGGGGAAGCAAAGAAGAAGGGTTCCAAACCTTTGAGTTCATTCCAACCTCCATAATTTTTCGCTCCGAGTTTCGATCGCTGCAACGTTTGCGACTACGCGTTCACCGCGTCGAGCTCTACGATACTATCGGATCAATTTCATTGGTAAACTTCTCTCTCAATCCAGTTTATCTATCCCTCTTGATTTTCAAAAATTATGTATGTGAGTGTTGAGATTTTGGTCCTTTTGTGTTGTAGGACCCGATTAGCTTGAAAAAAAATGCTCACTCTTGCTTATTTGGCACTTGGATACGGTAAGGATCGTTAACCCTAGTTAATTCTTTGATTTTGTGAGTTGAAAATTAAATTGGGTATGTGTATATATGACAATTGTGTTAGGTGTATGAGTATATGTGAGATGGAGTAAGAATTGAATATACTAGAGGCTTGATTTGAAACTTGAGAAACTGAATTGTGGTAAGGAAGGCTTGAAAGCTTGCTTTGTGGAGGTGTCTCGGGTTATACGTGAAAATCGGCTAAAGTATGGTTTAGGTTTCGCGTATTTAATATATAACGTTTTGTGAAAACTTAGGTTAGATGACCCTAGGATAAGTTGGAATGTAAAGAAACGTTTAATATTTAGTATCCTTGTTGTTGAATTATACTATGAGTTGTGCATTCGGTTATTGTGGTAGATAGTGATAACAAAATGTGAATTGATGAATTTATGAGTAAGAACTTGTTGAAGGGATATATGAATGTCTTGGATTGTTGAAGAACAATTTGTTGATATATTTGCAAGGTCGATATCTGACATTGTAGAATTGGGTTATAGTAGTTATGGAAGAATTATTGTGGTAATAGTAAAGTGATATTGTGTTGATTTTGGTGCTTATTAACTAGTTGGTAATTTGATTAATTGATAACTAATGACTTGGGTACATGAGCATATGAGCTTAGAATTGGTAAATTATAATTTTGATTAATGCATTTGGGAGGTGTGTGTATGTGTTGTTGATTTGAGGAATGATTTATTATGGTGGCTGTGGTGGTAACGATATAGATAGGTTATGCTGATGGTAAGTTGAATTTTAAAGAAAATGGAGGTTTGAGGTTTTGAACGAAAACTTGATTTTTACGAACTTTGGCAGTCCATAACTCGAACCTCAAATGTTGGATGAAGATGAGATTTGTTTCAAATCAAAGAGGGTTTTATAACCTTGAGAACAATATAAATTTTGCGAAAAACCGAATTCTGTAGAGAAAGTTATGGACACCGAAAATCTGGTGCAAAAACTGAAATCTTTTAAAATACAGCAGAACCAGAATTTCTGGTGTGTGCCTACGCACACCGATGTGCGCACGCACCCAGCAGTAGCAACAACTTCACTTGTGCGTACGCACGCCATGGTGCGCACGCACGCCATGGTGCGCACGCACGCACCAGGATATGTTTTCTGCTGGTGGCGCTCGCATAGGTGAGGCGCACGCACACGCTCTGCTTTTTACGAATTGTGTGCACGCACACTTGTGTGTATATGCACACACTGTTTTTTCAACACTTGTATTTTTATGATTTAAACATTGTTTTGGACCTCTAAACCTCTATTTTTATCCTTTTAACCCTATATCTTATTAGTAAGCTTAGTAATTAGTTGAAGTTAGGAAATTGAGGTAACTTGAAAATGAAGAAAAGAGGTAAACATGATGAATTATAAGAAAATGATATGAAGGTTAAAAGAAGTTATGATGCCATGGCTATGATGAATGATTACATGATGGATATGAATGGTTATGAATATTATGCGGCTTATGAAATTAATGATATCTAAGATACGAGTTTTCCTGGGTAACAGAACCGTGGCTTGCCACCACGTGTTTCAGGTTGAAACTCGATACTCTATTGACCCTACGTCATAAAGGTGACCGGGCACGTATAAATTCCCGGGAATGAATATCCCCATTAAGTGAGATATAAATGAATGAATGAATGAATGTATGAATTATGAATGAATGAGAAAATCTATGCATAGACTCGTAGGGATGCGCGACGAGGGATAGTTTAAGGTTTTCGGACTTGTCGGGTTGGCTAGATAACCGACAGATGAGCCTCATCAGCCATAGGACAAGTATACATCATGTGCATTCTGTTTGTGTTGTCTGCTATGCATTTCTTAGGATTGTCTAACTGAATATATATTATGCTATTTGTTATATTTGCTACCTGCACTACTTGTTTTCTACTTGTGCTTGAATTTGTTTGGTTGTTTGTCTCTGCTAAGTCATTAGTGATGGAGGAATGGAGGAAGCTAGGGTGGACCGATTTGGTGATAAAGTTAGGGTTAAGGAAGTAAGTTTAGAATTCCTTAGAATACCTACCCTTTTTATGGCTTCTGTTTAGAATTTAAGTTTTATAACTGAGTGTTGGCGTTCTAAGATTGCCTCTGGCATTCCCAGGACCTTATATCTTATGTGCGTGGCACCTTTACCATGTTGAGAACCTCCGGTTCTCACCTCATACTGTGTTGTTGTTTTCAGATGCAGGTCGAGAGGCTCCTCGCTAGACGCTAGGCATCTAGATTCCTGAAGCGGAGTGGTCCCTGGGTTCTTTTGATTAGTTGTTTATGTATATATGTACTTAGGTACTTAGCTTTCTCTCCAAGAAACTTGTTTATTTTGTTCCTCTTAGAGGTTTAAGGAGAGTTAAGGTTTTATTTCTGTATTTTGGGATGCTTATATATGGATGTAAATATTCTCTGGCCAGCCTTAGTTTCGCGGGTTGAGTTAGGAGCTTGTTATTTTGTATTCTTGATCCTCTATTCCGGCTCTCTGTTTACTTATGCCTTTGAACCTTAGTTTTCTTGGTACGCAAGTTACGTTGTTCTGAGCGTTGTACTTTTTATTTTACGAATTTTGTTTAATCCGTTTTGCAAGGCTCCTAGTATACTATATCCTTTATTATGTATTATTATATATTTTTATTTTAGAGGTCGTAATACCACACCACTTCTGTTTTACATTCTAGGTGTAAAGCTCTGTGTGGTAGGGTGTTACAATATATCTTTCTATTATTATATATTTGTTCTTATTATTCTATTATTTTTACTCTTAAATCACTACAACTATCACTATAACTACTATAATTATGATTTTTTAATTTGCTACTATCTAAAAAAAAATCATAATAGAAAAAAGGGTATTTTGAAAAAAATAATTTTCACCAATAGACTAAAATAAGATGAAATATGACAGTTGAGATAAAAATAGAAAGATTCAAATGTTAGTGACAAAATTAAAACTTAACTCAAAGATTAAGAACTAAAACAATACTTTATCTTACTATCCTTTGCCATGATAATTAAAAATTCTAATTTTTTTTATCTCAAATTTAGTCGTACTTATGCAAATCAGTTTTTATAAATAATCAACTATATATATGACACTTTTAAGAGTTAATAATATAAATGATTAAAAATTTTGCTTATGAATTACAAGGAGATGTC
>NC_029787.2:135717026-135722219 GCF_000816755.2 Arachis ipaensis | reverse complement strand
TTTATAAATTAAAATTTTTGTAATAATGATTTTTTTATATTTTTCTCAAAAAATAAATACTTTATGTATTTTCATATATTATTGCAAGACACAGGTAGATATACTAGTTTAAGTCAAATTGAGGTTGAAAAATTTATCTCATTTTTCAATTATTACAAACAAACATAGTACTAGATGAAGAGAAATATCTGAGTAATATAATGGTCTTCTCAACTCTGAAGCTATCTGAATTTATTATTTCGTTTGTGATTAGACTTTAGTTCAACAACATCAACAAATGTATCCCACATGACATATATTCGATGTTTTTCTTTGAATTGCCAAGGCTTTTTTTTAAAGAGTAAAATATCTTTTTCTGTCTAATTTTTTTAATTCAGGCAACTTATACTTTAACAATTAAAAAATGATAATTTATTTTTTTTATTTTTTTCATTAAATGCATGAGATTTTTATGAGAATTTTTTACAAAAAATGATGAAAAATGCTTACATGTAACATAATTTATATGACTTTACCTTTATCAATTCTACGTGAATGATAACTATTTGATGGTGATGACTTTTAATTTCTATATAATCATCAAAACGATGTTTCAATCAAATGGTTATTATCCTTGTAACGTTATTTTGATAACTGTATAGACGATAAACAGTCTAAATCAAATGATTACCATCCATATAAAATAGGTAAATGTCAGATCATACAAGTTAAGCTAATATCACATATAAGCATTTTCAGCTACTTTTTGTTGAAAATTCTCATAAAAGGGCTAATATCACATATAAGCATTTTCAGCTACTTTTTGTTGAAAATTCTCATAAAAGGGCTCGTGCCTCTAATAAAAAAAAATATAGAGAACGAAATATCATTTTTCAATCATTAAAGTGTGAGTTGTTTAAATTAAAAAAGAAAGTCAAAAAAGGGTTTTACTCTTTTCTAAAGCTTCCAAGTGACCTTCTACATATAATGGGCTGATTCATAGTTTGCTTAGCTCTGAAATGGAAAAGGCCAGAGAGATAAGCCATGTTCTCATGGGTCAAACTCACAACATGAAAATCTTGCCTATATCTGCCATTAGGAGTTAGGACCACAACTTTGAGTGGTTCCACATGCCACCTTCCTTCAACCATCCAAATGCTATTCTTAAAGTTCAGAAATCTGTCATAATCATCCAGCATGATGTATATAGATTCTGATCACTTAATTATTATCAACAAATTTCTAATTAACTTGTCACTTGTCGTACATTTTATACATTTATTATTAAATGAGCATAAGCTAATTACTAATTAGGTTGTAACAATGAAAATGCAGTTAAAATGGTTAATAATGATACTATGTTCTAGGTATAGTTTTGGCGGATTCTAATTGATGGTCTATATACTATAGGAGACACCTAAATAGGAGTTAGGAGTGTTCAAATTCAAACCGATCCAAATTAAACCGTTTATTCAATCCAATCTAAACCGAAAACTGATTAAAATCACACTAATTCAAATTTGATTGGATTCTATTTTTTTCAAATCGCTGGATCGGATTTCGGATCTACTTTTCATAACTGATCCGATCCGATCCAATCCAAACTGCACAATGTTCTATAATATTATTATTTTATTATTATATTTACAGTTATACTTATAACATGTTCAATTTATTATGTATTTTATATTATTCATATATTATTATTATTTAATAAATATTTTATATTTAAAATATTATTTTATTTATTTATTTTAACTAACCTATAATTTTATTTCTATTGCTATGTTATCATTGATTTTTTAAGATATTGTTGAGACTTATTATATGTATTTAATATTTTTAATTTACAAAACTGCAAATTCAGTCAAACCGCTTGAAATTGGATTGAATCGGATCGGATTTATTTTTAATTCATCAAATCTAAACTGCATTGTAAATAAAATTAATGTTAAAATCGGATGAATTTTTGACTCAAAACCGTAGCGCAAACACTCCTACTTCAGTTGGAAATGTAAAGCACGAAGACACTTTTTTTCAGGTTAAAATTTAGAGCGTCAAACTAACTTCTAGTC
This sequence comes from Arachis ipaensis, assembly GCF_000816755.2. NCBI lineage: Eukaryota > Viridiplantae > Streptophyta > Magnoliopsida > Fabales > Fabaceae > Arachis > Arachis ipaensis. The sequence goes on along the minus strand of NC_029787.2, from coordinate 135,720,165 downwards.
ATGAGAAATATTTAACTAATTAAGAGTATGTTTGGGATAGAAAGGAAAAAGATTATCTAAAATAAAAATTAATAAAATAATAAAAGTAAAAAATTAATTATTACTAAATTTATAATTTTTTTATATATATTTTTTATTTTATCAATTTTTTCACTTGCTTGATTTTTAAAAAGAAGTTGAAATAACAAAAGAATGGAAAGACAAATTAAAAAGGGTACTTACATAAAGTGACTAAAGCTCAATGTTTTTTAGCGGTTTTCATGGGAAGATTCCAAAGAGTGGAAAGGTTAATGTGCAAGGATTCATTGTCTTCATTTAATTCTTATCCTATTTCTCTAATGTATCAAATCGATAATCACTTTCCCGTTGTCTAGAATCACCCTCTTTTAGCTCCATCAAGCAGTTTAATAATTGTACTCTGTTCAATTATTCATAGATTGCCCTTTAATTTGTGTTGTCGTATTATATTGAAGAACTGTTTCATCAATAGAGGAATGCAGAATTATCTTTTTCCTTAGTCATTGTTTCACTTAATAAAGACAAAATTACATGTACAAACACCCTATTAATTCAACAATATATTTGTACTTTTATGTGATTAAGCAATATTACACATGGCACCAAGGAACTTGGTGTGTACAAAATATGCGAAACAACTATTTAATATTTAGAATTTAGATACAGTAAAATATCCTAACTATTTTTAAATAATAACCAACGAAAATATGAAAGGAAATAATTTTTTTTTTTTTTGGGGTACTGAAAGGAAATAATATATTAGCTGCAGTAGGGGACCATAAAATTGGGCTTTCAAATAATGTTACGGGTCGAAGTTTCTTCAATGCTAGTCCATAATATTATAATAATAAATGCATTGCACAACACATATATTTAGGTTGCTACATTGTCAACTTGGCGTCATGCTATTGTAGTGAGTTCAAGCTAGGTGGGTCAAGTACAAGCCTTTCCCACATAACTTGAATAGAAAGTTGGGCCAAAATGGGAACTAAATTAATTTCAACGAATGGGGAAACCCTAACAAATTTGCTCTTCTTGAACTGCTATTGTCCACCAGAATTCCGAACCCACTATGACGCTTGATTGCATTTTAAACTAAACCATAAAATTCATCCACAACACCAAGTCAATTATTTGAGTTTATGCCACCTAAAATGATTGAAGCATATACCATAAGAGCGTATTACATCAAACAAATTTGATAGTATAATACTATAATGTTTACCCCCGTCTGCTACAACTATAGTAGTGCATTTCTTAAGGTAAATTTTATTATTAGAAATTTAGCAGCAGAGAAACAACTAAAAATGAAAGAGAAAGGGACTATGCAGTACAAAAAGGAAAAAAAGAACAAGTAAATATAGAAAACGGATAGTTTATAAAACGACGGCAGAGGTCAAACTATTTGTTATTGGTTTTTTGTACACCAGAGGCAGTAGTATCAAAGTTGACCAGGCTAATTTGAGTCAAGGGTGCATTCAGCAATTTTCTCCCAAGACTTGCAAGTTTTGTCTTCAGTGTCAGTTTTGTATAATGCAAGGCGATTGATCTGAAAGCTCAAGCCATTGAGACTTTCATCAAGAACATTAGCCTTCTCTATAGCCTTCTGCTTCTCTTCCTCAGTTAAATCGCCATAAATAAGACTCAAGTGTGGCATGTAAGCTGCACATGTAAGCAATATATCAACTAGTTTTTTTTATTATTATAAATAAAAAGAAAAACAAAAAGGGGTAAAAGTCATGTTCCATGAATCTCCCACCTACCCTTCACTTCACATTACAGCATTGTCACTTGTACCTAAAAGCGTTTGCCTTTAAGATACTGCCTCACAAATCATTTAACCCATGTAAACTAGATAGGCTTTCTGATCTATAAACCCTTGCTGAACAAGTCAACAAAAAGGGTGAACAATGAACACAGTATATCTCTCATCAGAATAGCAGACCTTAATGATTGGTACTGGCACTACAAAGTCTTAATTAACTGCATGTTAGCTTAAATCTCACACAATTGATGAATGACTTACTAATTACTAGCTTAAAGGCTCCTTTTTTTTTTCTTTTCTTGATATAAATTATATACAGTAGTACTACGGAGCAAGTACATTTTGTGATTTGTATTCATCAATTAGCCATTATTAATATTTTTAATGATGTAAGATTATATCTAATGGCGTGAAATTATACACACTTTTCTTGATGGTTAAATACTAGCTAGATCTTAATAAAAGTGCTGGCTCATGAGACTTTCTCATCACCATAAATGCAACACTGTGATGTAATAATGTGTGGAGCCACAAAGACATAAACAATGCTGATAAATTGAAATTGGTCCCATGTTTTAATGATCATACCTACTATCTACAGCAATCTTATTCATCAATTTATTATAACAATATATCTTATTCAAAAAAGGACTAAATTAATGGTAGGAATAATTAAGATCTGTAACTTACGAGTTGAACGCTCGTAACCAAAGTGGTTGCAGCAGTGTGAGCTAGTTTCCATAACCTAATAATTAGTTCGACGAAAAAATAGTTTCAGTTTCCCTTCTTCCTTTCCGCAATAACAGAAATGACGAATTGAATTACGGGAAATTGAAAAGAATAACCTGAGGATGGGGATGAAGGAGAAGATAAACACACTGATAGAAGAAGGTGCCAGAGGCGACGCGGTCAACGGTCACATCGTAGGCCTTGAATCCTTCACACGCCGATCGGAGCTTGTTCTGAGCCTCATCGGCGGTCAATCTGATGGCTCCGACCACCGTGATGTGCGGCTCGAAATGCGGACCACCGAACTCCGATCGAAGTCCCGCCATGAGGTTCCCCAACCTTGCCGCCACGTCAGGCGGTGGAATCGCCCACACCGAATACACTTGCGTCGCCATCATTCACTTACACTAGATCGAAGAGTGTTAGTAGATGAAGATCACAACTCTTTCGGATTCAGTCCCTCTCTTGCGTTGCGTTATCTATAAGCTGATTCATTTCGTAACTCTATTCTTTATTTATGTCTTAATAAATTCTTAACACTCCTAAGTTAATTAAATTATTAAATGGCACATGTCCGTTATATTATTGAAACTTACATATCTATCACAAATATAATTATTTTAATTG
>NC_029787.2:135708410-135716912 GCF_000816755.2 Arachis ipaensis | reverse complement strand
TAATAGTAATACCCATGCTTCTAATTAATTAACATCATATTATTTTTAAATTATTCTAGAAAATTTTAATTAGTTAAGTTTAATCCTAAAAAAATATTTCATATCTGTTACAAATAATATTCGTCTGAATACTGTTTAACTCAGATCAATCAGTTTATGTTACACGAAAATAATTACAATTATTATTACCTTTATAAAACAAACTCAACATTGAATAAGCGTTTCAGAGAGTTGTATCCTCCTGACCCAAGATATGAAATCAACTTATAAAGAAAGAAAACATACACACATCAATACATTCATTCATTGATACGATAAATAAAAGGGAAAGTAGAGAATTCACAAGTTTTCATTCATTGGAATGGCCCTTCTGGTAACTGTAACTGAAGCCGTAGGTCCTTGAGGTCTGTACTGGTACCTTGTTGAAACCACCAAATAGACAGAGAAGTTAATCAAACTCAGCACCGAAAGTAACAAGAAGAACAAGTTCAGATGGTTCCTGTTAATGTTATTCCCCCTCAACCACCCTCCACTTGCAGTGATATTCTTCGTTGCACCATTCACAATCTGAACCATTATGGTACTAAGAAAATAGCCAAGCGCCATGGAGCACCAAAGGAAGCAAGTGGACGTGGACTTGAGCGCTTTTGGCGCCTCCGAATAGAAGAATTCAAGTAAGCCGACGTAGGTGAACATGTCCGCTATTCCAAACACAACGTACTGAAAAGAGAGCCAGAATATGCTGAGTGGCAATGGCTCAGTTGCATCGAGCATGTTGTTGTCTCTTGCAACGTTCTTTCTTTTGACTTCTATGGCTGCAGCAATTGCCATTGAGATTGAGGAGAGGAGGAGGCCGACGCCTATGCGCTGGAGGTGCGTTATGCCGGTAGGGATGCCGGTGATCTTGCGGAGGAGGGGGACGCAGACGCGGTCATAGAGAGGGATGATGATGAGCAAGAAGAGGACCGGGATGATTGGGAGAGATGCAGGGGGGATGTTGAAGTGGTTGGTGATTCTTGTGTCCATGGTGTAGCCTTGTTGGACTGAAAAGGTTTGGAGTTGTGCTAAGCAAAGAGTCATTATTATTGTGCACAGGAATATTGGCACCATGCTTGCAATCACTTTTGCATTTTCCACTTGTGTCACTCTGCATACTTTCCATGGACCCCTTTCTGCTTCCGCGTTCCATCTTCTTTCTTGGATTGCAGCTTTGTCCAAGAATCTGCACAATTACTCTTTTTTGTTAGTATTAGCAGAGAAATTATTATTAAATCATTGCGGAATCGGACTTACCTGTAAATATTTCTATGTGGTAGATATTCCAAGTCTAGGGCTGCTTCTTTGTCCTGTTCAATCTCGTAGAGTTCCATAGGATCTGCAGGAAGTTGAAGGTTTCTGTTGCGAATTGCAGCAACATAGACCTGAATGATCTGAATGATGGCGCTTGTTTCACTTAAAACATGGATTCGGTAAAGTGGAATTCCAAAAGCAAAGATTAGGAGGCCTAAGAAAATAGCAACAGTGGAGATTCCAAAGCCCCAATCCCATCCTTTATGGTCTTCTATGTACACAAACAAGGTTAGGCTGACGGTGCCACCAACACAAACAGCAAATAACAGACCGTTGAAGAACGTGGACATCTGCACGGATTCCTTAGGGTGCTTCTCATCAAACTGATCTGCACCGTGCGATGGAAGCGAAGCCTTCACCCCTGCACTCCCCAAGGCCAAGACATAAAGGCCGAGATAGAGAAAAGCTTGATTACTGCCAGCGAGTTTGTCACACTTTGCAGTTGGATCCAGCACGTTGCAAAGTGGGGGTTTGAGGGTTTTGCTGTGTGCTTGAACTGTGAGCAATGAGAGGCCCAAGAACTCGAAGAAGGCAGAGACGAGAACGGATTTGCATCTGCCAATCCAGGTGTCGGCCAGAACGGCCACAAGAATGGAGAGAATGTAACTGACACCCATGTAGTTTGTGACCATGTTAGCCGCGTCTGATAGCACGTAGTGCATGGTGCGGTTGAAGTATGTCACCGAGTTCACTGCTATTGAGAGTGTTGCCATGTTCTCAAATGCAAACATCACTGCATGCATGCAACGTGCGTAAGTGCATGCATGTATGTAAGTGTAACATTCACTAGTTATATATACGTATACGTACCTAGTGCGAGCACAGCAACTGTGAAGCCACCATGCTTGTTTCTCACAGCTCTTCTTCCTCTCCAATCAACTTTTCCATCCACCACCAACTCTTCTTCCTCCTGCTCCACCCACTCCATATTCCTTCTCCTCTCAACAGCTTCAGAGTTTTCCTGCATATAGTATATGTTTATCTTTATCAACATATATGCGTGTGAGCTAGCTTGCTATATGTATATAAAGGAGTGAAACTCCCTTACAGTTGTCTTTAGGTAAAGTTGACAGTTGAGACTGTTCGATGACAATTTAGTCAAATTTATCAAATTATTTAACAGTTCTTAGTTATCAAATTAATGTAAAAACAACTGTATGTGAATCTCCACCGTATAAAGAATTACGTACCATGGTTAATTACTGATCAGAATGTAACAAATGCTTTAATGAGCTAGTATATCGATCTGTCCAATTAAAGAGAAAGAGAGGTGGCACGTATATGTGCTTTGTTTCAACTTATCGTTATCATTATATATAGTGTTATAGGTGCTTGTTGCTTACAAATCATGTGTGTGTAATGAGACTGAATACATCACACATACAAATTGAAGGTAGTTGATGACCAGTTCTATGAGAGAGCTGTTATTGGCTGCTAGCAGAATTGAATGTTATGCGACTTGCCGGCTTTAACAAAACTAAGATTCCAAAACACTCACCATCAACACTACAAATTTGGATGTTCCCTATTTTAATTTCATATACCTTAATGAAAAATATTAGGTGATCAACTCTTTTTCTTTATTTTTGTCTTACATTTAAATCTAACAGACTAACACTAATCACTGTTGCAGAGTATCGAAGTAATTGTTAAATTATATATAGCTGCAGAACTATCTAGCTTTCACAGTACATTGAAAATATCAATTTTATGACAGGAACGTGGTTTTTTGGTGACTTAAAAGAAAATAACAAAAACTAAGAAAGAAAAAAAAAAAACAAGAAACTGCTTAAGAAAGGCAGTTCCGCTGAATACTACTCTCAAACTCCTTCCAAGGCAATGGAAGCTCCACTTGGGGAGAAATAGTCCTCATTGCAGTCTTTGCCATGATGTCTGCTACTGTATTTGTATCTCTCAAGATCAACCGAAGATCAGCACGCCATTTCCAAGACATGATATCTCGGATATTTAACACCAAAGGATTAATAAACCCAGAGCAATCTTGTAAATTATTGACAAAAGTAAATGCCTCCACACAGTCTGTCTCACATATAATGTCTCTTTGTCCCGAGTCCCATGCTAAAAGAAAGTCTCTCCAAATAGCAAACAACTCTCCTTGCAAAATGCTACGACTCTCAATTGTTCCCAGACAGCCTCGTTGCCACCTTCCCTTCCAATCTCTGCTAACACAAGCAAAACTAACTCGAGCACCACTGCCAGGATAGCTAGCATCACAATTAATCTTAAAGGTACCCACTGAGGGGGGAATCCAAGAGCCACTAATGGTTGAGGGGATAGATAGCAGAATGTGGTTTAACATGCACGTCATAATGCTAAGAAATTTTTTTTTTTTCAAAGTTAGGAGTGAAGTTTGAACCCAAAACCTCTAGATGGATGAGGAATTCCATAAAAATATTCGAATCTGAACTCTTGTTATGTTTGACTTTAGTGCATGCAAGTGAAGCAAACTATCCGTAAAGAAAACAACTAAGAGATAGTCCAAAGATACCTTCTAGAGTATATGCGTATGTCTATTCTATTCCTTAGCGAATAATTTTATTCTCTTTGAAGGCGACTCCTAACACTCTTTTAACGATCCTTTGCAATCAGTTAGGCTTAAAGTATTAATTAGCACTCAACATTGAAACATCACCACCTTTTGGTGATAATAACTTATAGTGTTCCATAATGAGTGTCACATCTAAGAGAAAATTTTGATGGTACATTTTACATACAATCCAGAAACAATAATGCAAACAGATTTCACATCAGACTATACATAAATTTGGAGGATGAAGAAAAGTGCATGAGTTGCTATTGCTACCCCACTTGCCACTTGTTGATCCTAGTTTAAGCTCTCAACTGGCACTGATGGCGTCTCCAATTAATTAGATATTGGATTATTTGCCGGCTAATGATAGCTTTGCTGCCAATTATTATATTCAACTAGCTAGACTGATATTCTTACATATTCAATTAAATAAATAAATGCTCATTTTCAAACCATATATATATTGTATACCTCATGTCCTGATGATTGCGTTTAATTTATTTTATCTTGCATTGAACAAAATATCTTAGGATGAAAAAAGGCATAATCTGTTAACAATATCATTATATTTTAATCAATCATTGAATGGCTTATAAAACTAAACTCACAAATAAACAATTCTACTAAGAATAAAAATGAAAAAGACCCTGTGCAGGGGGGAAAGAATAATTAAAAGAGAAAGAATGTTAATCAGTAGTTAAGCAAAGAATACTTAATTCTGAGTACAATTTTTCCCTTGTCCACTCCAAGCTTAGCCCCTGTGACTAACCAATGACCAGGAATATCTTGAGGCCCTTTACACATCTCTGTCATGTCCACAATCTTTGCATGTTTTGCAGTCTTGAGTGAATTCTCTTCCTTTCTATCATCAGAGTTTTTCTTTGTCATCGACGATGAAGAACCGTCCTGCTTATGATCCCAAACAGACCTCCTTATGGTACATCCAGGTACCTTAGAGTAGAGGAGCTTGAGGTGCAACACATTCTTGGCACCAAAGTCCCAAACACAAAGCTGAGCCCCAGTCACAATGTGAACACCAGAGAGCTCCCCAATACTTGTTTCTGTGTACTCAACTGGTGCAGTGCTTACATGGGAGAACTTCTTCCATTTGATCTTTTCGAACCAACGGCTGTCTTGCTCCTCTGGACCTTGCCACTTGGGAGCACCTATGGCCATGTCTGCATCCCAGTGGGGTACAAGGATTCTTGGCAGGGAGACTAGATGCTGCAAATGAATTGCGAGTCGGTTCTGTTTGATGCCTTCTAGTCCAAGCCTTAGCCCAGTGACTGGTTTGCGTCCAACTGTTACCTGCAAACAACATGTCTAGGAGTGTAACTGCAACTTATTACCAACAACACTATAAATTGATCAACAATGTTAACTGAATCCATATATGGTTTCAGTTCAATTAAAGTTTAGCACTTTTCTCTGAGTTTTGTATTCTGAATTAGTTAATTCCCTGGATCAAGGTTTGGTAAACAATACCTGATCTGTAGTAATATAAAGCTTTGGTCCCATCAAGCTGAACTGGAGGGATGGACAGACAGGCTCCTTCCTTTGTACATTGCCCTGCTCCGGTGCCCAAACTCGAGATATTTGGAAATCTAAGAATTGCTGAAGATCTTCCATAGGGGGTTTGTCTGGTGGATTAGCAGACAGAAGAACTATTAAAACTAGACAAAACTACTACTAAAACAGTTAAAAAAAAAAAGGGAAAAGAGAAAAGGGTATTTGCTGCTTTATTAAGTATCAAACTTGTAATGTTAGGTATGAAGAATCTCCTAAAAGCTTAAGTTATTAAATAAAACTCTTGAATAGTTTAATCTGTATCAATATTTTTAACTTGTATATTTGATAGTTTATGATGTTAACTATTTGAAGGACTAATTGAGTTGCATTATCTCTTAATACATATCCACAAGAATAATGTACAGCACAGTCGTAATAACTATATTAGACTTACATTCTAGATATAGATCAATTGCACGGGTCAAATGATTTACACCAGCCACTCCTTCAAGAAGAGAAACAATGGGTGTAAATGTCATGTTAATGATATCTGGTGCTAATTTTACTGTCTCAGCCCATTTGGCATGATCTTGCTCAAGATCATTACCACCTCTTCTTCTAAAAATGACAGTAACATCCTACACCAAGAAAATGAAAGGTCGTATATTGACATAAGTTTAGTTAATCTATGGAATCATTGTCAGCATAATTTTCAATTAAATATATATAGCAACCAAAATGATGTAGCACATGACAGCCAGAACTTACACCTGCTTTTCAAAAGCATAGCCAAGTTGTATAAATGATCATGGATTAATAGTAGGAAAATGACATATACTAACCTTCTCCTTGTATTTTAAAGGATTAGGGACAGGCAGGTTTTTCACACCAAGAAACCTATCATCTACAATGTCATTTACATATTTCCCAATGTCTTGGTAGCTCAAACTAGATGTTTGATGCTGCTTGATATAGATGACATCTCTGCCACCAATTGTTGCAGATGTGACAATATGTGTGCCGTAGTTCTCAATAAAACTGTGGTGGAGTAAGGGATGAAATGTTGAGTCAGAGTATGTATAGGATTAGATCCTTTTTCTACTCTAGAATTAAGTCAGATTACAAAAAATGCCTTATGCAGTCTATATTGTTACTGACTTACTGTACAACTCAGAAAGTATCTGTGATTATATGCTTACTACAAACATTTAGTGGTTAGTGGTTCAAGCATATCAAACCAAAACCATTTTCTACAAAATGAAGTTGAGAACTAGAAAATCATTCTTTACAGGCAAACAATGACAACGTAATTTACCTTGCCAAGGATGCTGGATCCCAAGAGTGAGGAACAGAACACTTGATTTCTTCATTCAAGACCAAATTCAGGCTGGTTAGTCTAACCTCGAAAAGTGGAATGAAATATCCAACAATGGCAAGGGATTTTGTAGCTGTTGCGTCGACTGTGTAGGAGCCATTAAAATTGAACATAGAATTGAAGCTTCCATTTGGAATTTCCCCAGTTAAGCCGGATTTCTCATTGAAATATTTTGCCATCTGCAAAAGTCGATCATCAAATAAGGTTTCAAGTACTCTTCTGGTGAGGAGGAATACTAGCTAGAGAACCATCAGAATTTATTATTTTTAGCCATCAGTTAGCCATCAATGTTTAAAAGTATGGGATAAAGTATATTGTTGAATTACTAGACTAAAAGAACTATACTAAAAAAGAATTGAGTTGATGGCTAAGTGATTGCCAAAAATAATAAATTCTAATTGTCCCCTAATATTTTTCTTCTAGTGAGTCCAATGCGGCCAGAGGAATTACAATGTATGTTTCATGTAAGCAGAACCAAAAGAAAATAACTCATCAACAAGAAGAAACTAAAAACAAGGACTAATGTTTATAATGAATGCAGGTACTAAAAGATGAACAGATTGTAGCAAAAATGGAAATATAGGTTTTGAAGTTCAACACATCAAGAGAGCTACAAGATTATTATTATTATCCATCAAAACACTATATTTCCATTGCAGCATAAGACCAAACATAATGCATGCACTTCATAAACTACTCATTTCAAAATAAACAATTCTTGCCACCTTGCCACCAAATACACCAAGTGTCGCAAAAGCAAAGATTATTTAACAAACAAGAAAACAAAACTACATATGAAAAGTAACTGAAAAAAAAATCTTATACCCCGACTTCGTTTTTATTCATCAAAACCAGGAGAGAGCTATTGTGAAAGCAAAACAATCACCTCATGGAAAGTGCAGACAGGGAGCTTCTTCACGTGACTGTTCTCTGCGGTGCAAGTGATGATGCCAATGTCAGCATGCACATTTGGAACAACTACGCCATCAGAGACAATAAGATCCTTCTTGGCATGTTCCTGATGAAGAAGCCTAGACCCTTTACAGTAGAGAAGGCGAAAATCATTAGAGACATCAAAGCCTCTACCAAGAGCATGGGTTGTGTTGGTGAGAGTTGCAGTGAGGGATTCAGAGCTCATTGTACTTGGATTCTCCATTGCTGATTCTCATAATAAGGATTAGCCAATGGACTGCTCGGATCGGTTGTGAATTGCATCTTTTTATGTGGAAAGTGAAGTTCTTTTTGTGATTCTTATGCGGGAAAATTGGTGGGGTTGGGATTGGGAACCTTGGACTTTGTGATTGGTGGCCTTTTGTTACATTCGTTGTTTCAAAAACATGCGTTTGACTTGAATGATGATAATGTCTGAAAAACGCGTGCTCCATGCAGATGTGCAAAACTTTGTTGACAATCAAAGTTTGACAAGAATGAAAATTCATTAATTTTAATTTGAACTGTGACCAAGAGTGATGATGACACACTGTTTGAATCATGTATCAAATGTCATTCTCGGAGCACATGTCAATGCGATCATACAACGTACTTTTTACTTTTATTAGTGTATATTCCCGTGCAGCATATAAATTTTTTTTGTTAAAAAATTAAATAGATATATATATATATATATAATAAAAATTATTATAAATATTTTACAACTTGACCATATTAAAAATAATTAGTTTTTGTTTTAATTAATTTGAGTTAATTAAGTGGTCAT
>NC_029787.2:135705542-135708233 GCF_000816755.2 Arachis ipaensis | reverse complement strand
TGGTAATACTTATAGAAATTTGTTTTTGTAAAAATTTACCTAAAATATTTTCATTTGTTAGTATCATATTCATTTTTAAAGTAAAAAAAATATGATCAATATTGTTATCCGTTAAAACTTCACATTTTATAACATGATTTTCAAGTTTTCAAATTTATAGACTTATGTCATTATAAAAACTATTAGATTAATCAATATTTTTTTGTAACATTACCAGAACATCATTGTTAAGTATTAGTTAGTATGAAAAGATATAATTAAATTTTTTTTAAAGAGATTTTAAAAAATCTCTTGTAAACATATCTAACTTTTACATATACTAAATGTTATAATATTTAATAGTATAGTATTTATTACCACAATCAATGACTCAAAATATTAATGAGATAATAGTCAAATTAGTCCCTTAAATAATGGAACATTCTTTAAATTCGTCCCTAAAAGATTTTTTCAATCAAATTGGTCTTTCAAAGATTACCAATTAATCATATTTGTCTTTCAGTGACTTCATTAATAATTTTTGTCAATGATTGATGACATAAAATGTTAACTGATAGCATACATGATACCTAATATATCCGATTATACACTGACCAAGTGCATGTTTGGGCGCCATTATTTTGTTAAAAAAAGATCTTTTTTCCAATGAAAAAAGATCTTTTTTTATTTTTTAACGTGTTTGGCAAATTTCTAGTAGTAAAAGTAAAAGCACTAGTAAAATCAAAAAAAGATCTTTTTTGAGAAGTTGTAATTTACATCTTTTTTTTAAAAGATCTTTTTTCCTTAAAAAAAAAGATGTTTTTCATGTAATAAATAAACAAAAAAGTACTTTTATATTGTTATACCCAAACATAATTGATTGATAAAAAGATCTTTTTACATGAGATATCCAAACATAAAATTACTTTTACTTCTCTATAAGATCTTTTAAAAAAAGATAACTCAAAAAAAGATCTTTTCTTAGAAGCTCACCCAAATATTAATAAATTAACGTAAATTAATAAGGTCTTTTCTTAGAAGCTCACTCAAAAAAAGATCTTTTCTTACATGGTTATATTGGGAATATAATTTATGTAAATGGAAAAAGAGACTAAATTAATAAATTTTTATAAAAATATAGTCAATATTCAATTAGACATGTCAAATATTATGTATGTTGACAATTAACGTTTATATTATTAATTGTTGACGAAAATTATTAATGAGGTCATTGAAGGACAAATATGATTAATTCGTAGTATTTGAAGGACCAATTTGATTGAAAAAAAAATTTTAAGGGCGACTTTAAAAATGTTCCATCTTTCAGGGATTAATTTGATTATTAACCCAAATATTAATTTAAGATATACTTAGATCCAGTAAGACCTCAAAACAAGTAAGATCAATCTAGGCCCATTGTTAGAATTTCAAATCCGACTTAAGTTCATTACCTTAAGGCCCAATGCAAAAGAAGTCCACGTAACCTCTCTCAAATTGGCTCAAATTATATCTCCATTACTAGTTAGGTATGGTAATAGGGTACTCAGGAGAGCGTGACGGGCCCTTTTCTGTCTCTCGTTCCCGTTTAAAAAAAAATGTCTTTGTCCCCTCTCCGTCTTCGCAAGTTCCCATTTAATTATTCCCGCAGGGAACGTAGATTCCTTCGGGTATCTATAGATATTCTTTGAAAATTTTTGAAAAAAATTAACAAAAAATGGTATAATACAATAATCATAAAACAATCAATTTAGTATAATTCAACACATTTCATAACATATTAATTATGAAAAATAACATTTCAAAAGAAAAATATAAAAACATATTCCAACACAATAACATAACATAATTTTTTAAGGAGATACTAAGCGACGTAATGACGAACTTGAGAGACAGAAAAAGTGAGTTAGAGAAAGAGAGGGGAAAAGGGGGGGGGAGATGAGAATGAGTTTGAAAGAAAAAGAAAAGATTCGAATTGAAAGTATAAATTAAGGTTATTAGATTTAAGAAATAAATTTATACATATATAAATTAGGATAAATAAGTAATTTTATATTCACGTGAATTTAACGGGTCCCATGATGAAGTCGGTACCTATGTCTCCGTTCTCATCTATTTTATGTGGGTGGATTGTGAGAATTTCACGGGTCCTCATCCACTTAAGGTTGGATTTGAGTCCTAACACTAAGAGAACAAACTATTACCCGACCTTATAATAGTTTGTTAAAAATAAATTGAGAAAAAGAAAAGTAATCCAAATAAGTGTCTGACCTTTCTCAAGAACAAGAGGATAATATCCTCAAATAAATTAAAGTTTATTAAGTGGTATTTGAAAAATCATGAAAAAGCAAACAAAGCCACAATTTCTACATGTAAATCAATCAACAGCTATAAAATACTTATAAATTACAAAATAAGTATAAAAAGCAGAAACTAAGACATTTCAAAGGCCCTCAAAGGGACAAATAATATAAACAAAATATTCAAAAAGTTCAAAACAAAGCGACGAGTACCTGACTACTCAAACTATTACAAAAATAAGTGTTCAAAAGATTCACAGATGGCGCTGTCAAAGATAGAAACAAAAGAGTTCCGAAATAAAACTAAGAGAGAGGAGGATCCTGTTCATCAGTAACCATGTTAGTCGCTTCATCAACTTGGATAGGAGAGGGAGATTTTCGACAATAGGAGTGAAAAAATCCAGGAAAGTCTCAT
>NC_029787.2:135702507-135705313 GCF_000816755.2 Arachis ipaensis | reverse complement strand
CGACGAGAGAAAAGTACACCTCGGGGGCAAGAAGTCGGAGTTGGGCCTTCACATGTTCTCGGCCATTTGGTCCATATCCTCAGCTATATTAAACTCCAAGTCCTCATGGCTCTGTTTAAGCTATTCCAATTCTTCTTAGAGTTCTAACTTCTCTCCAAAGACCCGTGTGTAGCTCTTCTCCGCCTTCTCCTTCAAGCCCTCAGCCATGGCACAGGCTGTTTGGAAAAGTTTCAATTTTTCTTTAAGTCCTACCACGTCCAACCTCAAGGTCGTCCTCTCAGCCTCAAGCTCTAGTTTAGATTCCGTCAGCCTAGCCACTTCATCCCGCAGGTCAGTCACTTCCTTTTGAGTAGCACCAAGAGAAGTCACTCTAATGCTTTTTAATAAAGATGTACAAATTCCTACCGTCCGAATTTCACCTCGAGCAAGCACCTCCAGATATTTCTCCATTGAACGATCATCCATAGCAATTGAACTATGAGAAAGGATGTATTCCTCGCTAAACCCAATAGCGTCAAACCTGAGTGTCTTCCATTTACGGGGTTTCAATTCAGTATCTGATTTTGGACGCTCCTAGAAAGGGGAAAGTGAGCTCTTGGCGACTTAGAGGGAGAAGAGTCTGATTAGGGAGAAGAGGCAGCTGACTTCTTAGCCTAAAGTTGTGGGCAAGTTGGGACAACACGTTCTTCCTAGCCACTCTTAGCTTGATAAGAGAATTACTGTCATTGGTTATTTTTGCGACAAAAGGGAAAGAAAAACAAGCTTCAGAATGTAGTAGTAAAAATACACTTGTCTACAAAATAAAGAAAATAACTACTTAATTTGATCCGAACATAACTCGACTTGGCTACCAAAAATTTTTTTGGTATTTAGGTGAGGAGAACGACCCTAGAAATCCTAAAAAAAGGCAATCGTACACTGCTCCACCTCGTCCAGATCCTCCAAATTATATTTCACAACATTTGAGATCTCTTCTCAGAAAAAGACAGAACATATACTCTCCCCTCTCGTTTTGGTAAAAAGGTCGGACTTCACAGGTCGAACTTTGAAGAAATAGTTTTTAAAATCGTGAAAGAAATTTTCGAAAATCAAGAAAACTTTCCGACCTTGGGAAGCTAAAAAAGAAGCCCATTATTGTTTCTTTAAGCTTAAAGGTTTGGTAAGTTGGAAAAGATAAAAGAAGACTTTGACAAAGAGAGAGATATCAATCTCTCGACATATCAGCTGATAAACTTCATAAATCCCAAGAGTTCGGGTGAAGCTGGTAGGGAGCGACCTTTGAAGCCAAAAGGACGTCCATCTCAAAAGTGGTAAAAGGAATCAAGACTCCTAACCTAGTAAAAAGACACTCATACATAACAAAAAAAATGCTCTTTCGACTTATTATAACGGGATAGCAAATTCTCTCTTGGGGTCAGGGGCCTCTAAAGTGTACTTCTCATCTTTCTGACTACCACAAATCCTATATTGAAGTCATAATTTTTCTAAATATTCCCTATCAAATACAGAAACAGCTGACAAAATGGAACTATCAATCCAGTTTAAATCGGCAGAAACGTTAAAAGACATTATGTGAACTACTGAACGAGACATAAAGAGTTACACCTACAAAAAATAGCAAACAAAGTTATGTCACCACTAAAGCTCACAAACTACAAGTTGGGTACAATAGCACAAGATTTAAAATACTTAAAGAAGTCGGACCATCCTCAAGGATGAAAATTTCAACCTATTCTACCATAATACGAAACCATTACTCAAAATAAAAATGACACCATTTAGGGACAAGATAAAGCCCAAAAATTCAACACAAACCCAGAATTTACAAATTTTGCAAGTTTTTACAACAATATCAAAGTCCAAAACAAATGGATAACTTATAAAAATCTACTACTACAAAAATAGCTAGAAGATCATTGCAATGGCAACAAACAAGAAAATCTCTACAAGCAAGTGGTAAGAAGCCAAATTTTTGAAAATACCATTTTCACAAAAAAAAAACATCAAAATTATAGCTTCACCTATCTTAACACATCAACCAGCAAATGATAATAATGAAAGAAAAATCAACTTTGATGAAGAATAGAAAGCAAAAAGGAACATGTGCAACAGTAAAACAAACGGATGATCCTAAACGTCTTAAGTAACACGAACGAATATTCGAAGTAGAATTCTAAGAGAGAAATCTTGAAAGAAGATCAACGAAAATGAAGTCACAGTGAAGAAAAAGAAAATTCTTGAGAGAAAATGAATTAAAATTTCAGGAATAGAAGCAAAAAAGAAGAAAGAGAAAAATGATTATGTTTATATAGCCATTAGGGACAAAATGGTGAATTTATCCCTACTATAATGGCATGCACGATTACAATGTAATAGAAAAAGCGCACAAACGGTTACAAAAAGGCGTAATATTCAAGATTCGAAAATACGTTGAGTACCCGACTTGCTCTCCAAAGCATATCACAAACTTGACATTTAAGAAAATCACCCATTCAACTACTCTTGAAAAGTGTAGCTAAAAATAAAAAAAAATTATGCCTTTGGCTAAGGCTACGCTTTTTTGGCTTTGGAATCGCTTTAGTGCGGATGCCTATTTAGCCGTTACCTATTCTCAAAGACTACGCTTTTCTGTATCAAAAACTACACTTTTAGTGTTCAAAAATAAAATGCATTTTTCAAGTGATGTTGTTCATAATCAAAGGCTACGCTTTTCAACTTCCATGCATGATCAGAATTCAAAGAATAAATTACACATATTTTTGCTATTGCTTTACCTCAAAAACATAACAATGTTATATACCTATAA
>NC_029787.2:135699869-135701819 GCF_000816755.2 Arachis ipaensis | reverse complement strand
TTGCTTCCATAATAATAAATACATAATAATAATATATATATACACAATATAGCGTAAATTCAATACAAACTCAATATTTTTAAGATTAGAAAAATTCACAGCTACGACAGCTGTTACAGTCTCATTAATAGCTACTTGCTTCCAAGTCTTTATATTTCTTTGTTTTTTCTCGAGCATTCTTCATTCTGTCATTTGTGCAACTTGTAATAGGTCATTAGTAGTAATCTGCTTACAGTAAAAATTATAAAGCAGTAAATACAATTATGCAAGCTACGAAAATTGGTGGCCCAACTATTAGGGTGTTTGTTTATAGAGATAGGACACTGAAATAGGGATACAGATACACAAAATCGTATTTGACAAAGGAGATATGGACAGAGATAATATGTCCAGAGACACTAAATTAATGTATTTTGTGTCCATCCTGACAAGAAGGACACATAGACACTAACAAGAGACATAACTTATTTTTTATTTTTTTTCATTATTTTTATTAATTTTTTATAATTATATTTTTTTATTATATTTTTCATCTCAAATTTTTTGAATGAAAAAAATAAGAATAAATTGAATTTTCATAATTTGTTTTAGTTTATCGTCAAACAAAATATAAAAACACAAAATTTTGTGTCTCTATTCATCAGTATCTTATCCTGTCCTGTTCTCAGTGTCTTGTTCTATCCTATTCTTAGAAACAAACAAACCTTAAATCCTTTTCAATAGGAGATATTACCTCAGTTCTTGAACTCTGCATCATGTTAATTAATAGCAGCAACCTCAATTATGTTAGCTAGCTCTATACCAACCATGCTATTAGCTGTCGAGAATGATTCCTCTTAATTGTTAAAAAGAATAATTGAGAGTGTAAAGTGTGATTTTTAATTTTTTATTATTCTCTTTTTTATATTTATTTTTTGTTTAATTTATAAAATTAATAGTGAGAAATCAAACTTTACTCTCTAAATTGTTAAAAAAATTGAGAAAATTTATTTTTACCGTCAGTCATATTAACAAAATTAATCATTTTTAAATTAAGATAATAAAACACACATTTTATAAAAATTACAAAATTAATAATGATTAATTTTTTATTTTATTATTTTATTAATTTTTTCACTTTAAAAGATTCATATTCTTTTATCCAACATTTTTTTAATATTTTGTGTTAAAATTTATCTTAATAAAATATAAATATTTTTTTATCATATCCAAATATTTATGAGCATTAAAATGTATTTTTTAAATGAGTTTAATTAAAAAGAGTATATATAAGTTTACACGATGATCTTAAGTGTATTATATAATTAAATAAAAAAGATATTAATGTGAGTGGGAATAAGAAGGATGAGTGTATAACTGTATATACATGTGTACATTGTAGAGACTAGACAGTGAGAGAGAGAAGATGCATGGAATAAAGGGTCGTTTATCTTATAATTGAAGCAAGAAAAGTCTAAGAGACAGTAATTTTTGTATTTTTTGGCCAATATTTAATCACTAAAATAAAAGTGAGTGATTTTTTATCATTAGATATAATTTTACACCATTAAAAATACTATTAATAACTAATTAATAATTACAATACACAAAAATTACTGGCCCTGTAGCATTCCTCAACTAAGCATGCATGCAACCTTGTTAATTAAGGGGAATTGAGTTACGGTTCGCGCGTGCAGCAATAATTGGAGAGTATTGGAGTTACGGTTCTTAGTGTATACTTTTATAATCATACTATAATCTATGGACCTACAGATAGATAAAATAGCATGGATGAATCTTATTCATTTAAACAATAAAATTAAAAATCATAAGACAATATTTCTTTAAGTTAATTAATAATTTTTTTATATCTTCTGTTACAAAATAAACTGAAATATTCTGAAATAAAACTTTTATTCTATATTTTTGACAATTATTAATTTATTTTTTAAATGCATTTTATAGTGTCCG
>NC_029787.2:135689954-135699826 GCF_000816755.2 Arachis ipaensis | reverse complement strand
AAGTATATTTAATTAATTTGTAGTCATTAATTAGTTATTATTAATATTTTTAATGATGTAAAATTATGAAATAGATCATCATCAGTGGAAAAAACATTTAAGAAAATAAAGTGTAATTTTTTACCTTTAATTCTTTAAGTGGAACTAAAATTAAATAAGAGAGAGAAAACAATGAATAATTAGATTCAACACTTACAGCATCTAATTTTTTTTTTACTGAAAATGATCCACTCCGATAAAATTATATCTAATGATATAAAATTGGAAGAGTTTCAAGTGTACCAGGAACATCGGTGTTCCAGTTGTTTTAACCGTTGATCTAAATTATAAAAAAATATATAATATATATTAATTAAAATTAACGGTTAAAACAACTGGAATACCGGTGTTCCCGTTACACCTGGAATTTTTCCTATAAAATTACACATTTTTTTCTGCTAGTTAATGAAAACACCGACTCCTTAGACTTTGTGTATATAGAAAACCGTGTGAAAATAAATGAAAGTAGAAGTGCAATTCCCCTTGAAATTAATTTTGGTGAAGAGCCCAAGCAATAGCAGCAGCATTTCAACTGTAACTCCAATTCCCCTTAAAAACTTTGCATGCTTCAATTCCCTTTTTCTTTGATAAACCAAACGCCATTTATTCCATGCATCTTCCCTCACTCACTCTCCCTACGTATAAATACACACACTTGTTCCTTATCCCCACTACTCGCATCTCATTTTACCATAACCATTTTGTTTACACTTGAGAGAAACTAATATGGTGGGAACAGCAAAGAAAACCAGGAGAACCAACAAAGATGACTCACTTGCAGTAGTACATGGAGAAAACCCTGAACCTGTTTCAACTATTATTGCTCCTATTGTCTCATCCTACAATGAGAAGATTCGTCCTATTCTTGATGCTGTTGAGAATCTCAGGAGACTCAACATTGCCAAGGAAGGGATTCAGCTTCCAACCATTGTTGTTGTTGGTGATCAAAGTTCTGGCAAGTCTAGTGTGCTTGAATCTCTTGCTGGCATCAGCTTGCCACGTGGCCAAGGCATATGCACCAGGGTTCCTCTTGTTATGAGGCTCCAAAGTCATCTTTCAAATCCTGAACTCATGCTTGAGTTCAATGGCAAGAGCATCTCAACAGATGAAGACAATGTGTCTGATGCTATCAACATTGCCACTGAAGAACTTGCTGGAAATGGCAAAGGGATATCAAACACCCCTTTGACATTGGTGGTGAAGAAAAATGGTGTTCCTGACTTGACAATGGTGGATCTTCCTGGTATTACTAGGGTTCCTGTTCATGGCCAGCCTGAAAATATCTATGATCAGATCAAGGATATTATCATGGAGTATATTAAGCCTGAAGAGAGCATTATTCTGAATGTTCTTTCTGCTACCGTTGATTTTACTACTTGTGAATCCATAAGAATGTCTCAGTCTGTGGATAAAACTGGTTTGAGAACCTTGGCTGTTGTAACAAAAGCTGATAAGTCTCCTGAAGGCTTGTTGGAGAAGGTAACTGCTGATGATGTTAACATTGGTCTTGGTTATGTCTGTGTCAGGAACAGGATTGGCGATGAATCTTATGAGGAGGCGAGGATTGAAGAAGAGAGGCTTTTTGAGTCTCATCCAATGCTTTCAAAGATTGACAAATCCATTGTTGGTGTTCCTGTTCTGGCACAGAGGCTAGTTCAGGTTCAAGGCATGATCATATCCAAAACTCTACCAGAAATTGTAAAGAAAATCAATGAGAAGCTGACTTACAATTTATCTGAGTTGGATAAGTTGCCTGTGAATCTGACTTGTGTTGCTGATGCTATGACTGCATTTATGCATATCATTGGTTTATCCAAAGAGTCATTGAGGAAGATTCTTCTGAGAGGGGAGTTTGATGAGTACCCTGATGAAAAGAATATGCACTGCACTGCAAGGTTAGTTGATTTGCTGGATTCATACTCTAATGATCTTCAAAAGTTCTCTGAAAAAGAGGCCACGAAAGATTTTCTCATGGACGAGATTAGGGAGCTGCAAGAAGCTAAATGGATTGGTTTGCCCAACTTCATGCCAAGAACTGCTTTTCTATCAATACATCAGAGGAAGGTTAAGGCAATTGCTCACATGCCAATTGATTTTGTTCGTAATGTGTGGGAATATTTGGAAACTGTTGTGAGTTCTGTTTTGATGCGTCATTGTGAGAGTTATTATCAGCTTCAGGTTTCTACACGGCGTGCCGGCCAGTCTCTTATCTCCAAGATGAAAGAGAGTTCTATTAAGCATGTCTTGGTTGTTGTTGAAATGGAGAAGCTGACTGATTATACCTGCAACCCTGAGTTCATTGGAGAGTACAAGAAGTTGATTTTGCAGCAAGATGGTTTTGTAAAAGCTGTTTTGGATCATCAGAATAATCAGACTTCAAAGGTGAAGCTTGAAGGTGTTGGAGAAATCGATGTTGCTCATCTGAAGCAATATTCCAGTATGCTTACTCAAGCTTTTGACTTAAAAGTGAGGATGATTGCTTACTGGAGGATCGTACAGAAGAGGTTCATTGATAGCATTGCGATGCATTTGATGCTAAGTATCCACAATCTTGTGAACAAAGACCTGGAAAAAGAAATTGTTCATGACTTGATGTCACCAAAGGGTGGTGGAATTGAAAGGCTGCTGGAGGAGTCACCTTCCATTGCAGGGAAGCGTGACAAGCTGAATAGGAGTGTCAAGGTGCTCAGGGAATCCAAAGAAACGGTTGGAAATCTTATGGTTAGGATTGGAACATATGGTGATTAGATATGTTGGCCTTTCTTGGAATGGAGCACTTTTTGTAATTTGAATGTGTCTTTTAATATTTGTGTCAATGAAAATAGTTTGTAGTTTATAATTTTGAAAGTTAATGTTTTCTTTAGACAAAAATATACTAGAACAATATTGAAGATTTCAAATGCAGTATTCATCCTATACACAAGTTTATACTAGAGTGAAAAATGGCCAAATGCAAGTCTTCTATATGCTAAAAAAGCCTAAACTATTGATCATTAAAATTGTGCTTCCCTATGATTTTGAGCATATTTCATGCATGTCATTGCCAGAGACTGAGGAAGAAGTAGGTACAAAATATCCTATTAAACTGCCTGTTTTGCTTGAAGACAAACTTTGATTTTCACCGTGTTGATAGATGTCTCTTATGGCTCTAAACCTTAAATCTTCACGAAAAAAAGATTCCGGTACAACATCTGGGATGCTAGTTTTTTCTTCAAGCATGTTCACAACCTCTGACATTGTAGGCCTAAGAGACGGCGATACATTCGTACACAGCAGAGCTACTTTCAACATGTTTTCTGCTTCGGTTGGGTTCACCTCTAATCCCAGCCTTTCATCAACCAGTGCCATTATGTTTTCAGTGGATTGAAGATGAAATGCCTGCAATGTTAATAATTATTATCTTTGTTATACAAAACTGATGTTTGCATTGGATAGCTATCAAAAGAACAAGATGGTTTTGGTTTACAATGACAAACATGGAAAAGAGATAGTAACATAGTAGAATACCTTATCTAAAAGACAAAGACAATCATCACTTGGCATGTAACTTTTATTGTTCTTTCCACTGACAATTTCCAAGACCACAATTCCATAACTGTATACATCAGCCTTGTAAGACAGGTGACCCCATAATGCATATTCCGGTGCCATGTATCCTCTGCAAAACAAAAAAGAACAAATTCAGTTCATAATAATAAAAACATTACTCAGATTTTGTATTGCCAGGTGACAGATAACTCACACTGTTCCTGCCACTCTGGTGCTGATGTGAGTCTCTTCCTCTTCATCAAGCCTAGCCAACCCAAAATCGGATATTTTAGGGTTTAAGTTCCCATCCAGTAACACATTAGTAGATTTGATATCTCGATGAACAATCTTGAGTCTAGATTCTTCATGAAGAAATGCAAGACCTTTTGCTATGCCAATACAGATTCTATGCCTTGTTGACCAATCAAGTTTAAGCTGATTCTCTGAGCCTACAGAATGAACAAAATGAAGTTGTAAAAAATTTCTATTTCTGCTGCTGAATTTGTTGATTGAACTGCTGGTATACTTACTGAATAAAGCATGAGCCAGGCTATTATTTTCCATGTACTCATACACCAGCATTAGTTGATTGTTTTCAATGCAAAATCCATGAAGTTTCACAAGATTAGGGTGTTGCAAACAAGATATCATGGCTATCTCATTTAAAAATTCACGATTCCCCTGCCGTGACTTCGAAGAAAGCTGTTTGACCGCTACCCAAGTACCATCGGATAACTGACCCTGAAATCCAAATGTTATTCAGAACTTTACATGCTGAGTCCAAACAACAAAATTCTGTGTGCCTTGCAAGAAGTGTGTTCACTCTTTAATACCTTGTAGACAGGACCAAAACCACCTTCCCCAATCTTGTTAGCAGGAGAGAAATCATTTGTGGCAGCTCTAATTTGTTCTAATGTATATGTCCCTGTCTGATTATATTGTCCATCAACACCTGTCCAATAAGTCAACCAAAAAAATATGAATGTGTGCCAGTGAAATAAAATATTGTAGTTTGGGAAATCTTTTGCACTACCTGACCTACTTCACCATGCAATATATCTCATATGGTCTATCATTATTTCATTACCAAGCCGGGATCCCTTAGCCAGCTTCCCGGATGCTAAGGCTATGTGGTTGATTTTAGATGCTTAAAGTCAGATATCACTCTAGCAAATTAAATGAACGAATTTTGGAATGATGTGAAAATGAAGGTATTCACCTTTTTCTGTCCTAATTATTCCTTTGAAGAAGTGTTTCCACCAAAGAATCCCTACTATAATAAGGACTAGGCAAAGAGCTGTAATTCCAAATCCAACTCCAACTATTATATAATTCACTGCTTTCTTTTGGACTGAACAAGGTTTAGAATCTGCAGGAGAAAAGAAGAAAACCATAAGCGAGTTGTCCTTATCAAACTTTCATGCACTAGCACTAAAAGGGAATACTGTCAAAGTATTTAGATATGAAGCCTCCAGTTCAATGTGAAGATGTTGTGATCAAATGTTGCTTAGGCTGATATGACTCACTAGAAACAATAGAGAAAGCTGATATGAGGGGACCATAAGCTGCAGGATAAGGAACCCTTTCAGTTCCCTTGCCAGCATAGTAGAGTCGGATCTCTAGAATATTGTCTGTTACGCTGACATTAGGAATTGTTGCTATATATGGTTTTTGAGCACCATGTGCTTTCTCTTCAATGTTAAAATCCTTCAAAACTAGTCCATCCTGAAACAGACCAATCTTTTTAAGTCCTGATTTGGACAACAAAACATATTAACTTCATTTTGACTGATACCTGGACATAGATATCGAATAAGCGTTTCCCAAGACTGTTACATGTCCTATCATTAGTAAACTGTATTTCTGCAAAGTGGAGCTTTACTGTATAGTTCCCATTTTCCAAGCAATAATGGAAATAGGTGAGCGAAATAGGGGACACTCGTGCCGTTGCATATAATTCAGACAAATTTGAAGGTGACAATGTCTTGGTGTAACGTGTATTTTGGATGTCATCATCATCCATGAAGTCACCAGTGCTGCTAAACCCCCAAAGCTTTTTAAGGTCATTATAATATTCAGCAGTACCACCCGGCACACTATCCCCTATATAAAGGATATTTTGACCATTTTCTTTCATCATTACATCCTTTCCACCACTATTCACATGCAAACAGCTTGAGTCTGATACAGTATTAAATTGAAAGTTACATATATATAGAAATGAAAAATCATAGAATAACTAAGAGCATCCATGATAATGCATCTTCTGAGATGATCATCATGTTAACATTCCAAAGTATTAAAGAGCCCATACTTACATCTAGGACACTTAAAGGTCTTTGAACATGGGAGAACATCCTGTCTGTCGAAAATCAAGAGCAAAAATGATATCACCAGAACTCCATTTTGCAACATAGTTGAACAGTAAATTATTGAAAGATGAAAGAATTGAAAACTTACAATTTTGTGGTCCCCAAAGAACTCCGGAACAAGTTTAAGTTTAAATTCCTGACAAACTCAAACAAGGTGAAACCATCATCAGTTTACTACTAATAGCATCAAATTTGAAGATACTTTACTAATACTTCAAAATATTTTGCATTTCTAACAAGTTATCTTGACAAGCAGATTGCCCAGGTCCTTGCCACGTAAGGTTGTTATAAGAAAGATCACTGCATAAGAAAAATGAGAAAGAGATGTTATCAGTAATGAAATGAACAATTTCATCATACCAACATGCACACAATTCATATTCAACTAGCGAAGAATTCATCCAATAAAATGACTGTTAAGAGACATACACATTGCCTCCCGCCGCCAAGATTGAGTCAGGTACATTACCAGTTAGTTTGTTGCCAGTTAGGAAGCTGGGGAAAAAAAGTGTTACTATTTACATTTGAACACTGCAGTATATTCTAAAATTTATATAAGCATACTCACATAAAAGTCATTGGTGCTGCAGGTTTGATAGTTGGAATTTCGCCAACCAACTGATTAAAACTCACATCCCTACAAAATTTGAAATAAATTTCCAAACTAAGAAGCTTGTGTGCTTACTATTCTGAAATACAGTTATGGTAGTATACTACTAAGTTTTGTTCTTGTGAATCACCAAGTTATATGAAGCAACGTTATGTAATTTGCTCTTGAAAGCAAATACTAGTTAATGAATATGCTGTTTAAAACAGCATCCAAGAAACAGTAGATGCAGCCTAAAATGATAAAAATAGGAAAGCAGGGAAACCATTTCATTTTACACTTAATTATATATGTTAATATAAGCTGTGGTGGCATATACATATGTATCTTTCATGGACATTTATCAATGAACATGTTTTGATGTTACCCCCCTATTTATTCTAGCATACTAGAATTTTCACTTCAGAATTATCACAGAACTCTTTAAAACTAACACAGCTTTGCATATTACCTTAATAACTTTTAGATTCCTCTAAACACTAGTCCCATTTCTTGTGGACAAAAGGATCCATCTCCTTATACAACAGCATTTTATCAGGTATGAAAAAATGAATAGGATGCAGGAGCATAATATTTTTATATACCAATCTATGTGTGTCTGTGTCTGTGTATGCATCTATATATACATGGGAAAGTATGTCCTATTGATGTATCAAGGGGTAGAGAGTTATGATAGTTGAATTTGATCCCAGTAACAAAAGAACTAAGAAGGGAAAAAAAAAAAAGAAAAAGAAAGAAAAACCTTAGGCATCAAAAAAGAAGGGGAAATCAAATGTCTTACAGCATTTTCAAATTCTCCATTTTCCAGATGTCACTAGGAATCTCTCCAGTAATATTGCAGTTTCTCAAAACCCTAAATGAAAAAGACTGGATTAGTTTAAATCAAACAATGGTAGATAATGTGGCATCTACTTTAAACCCATAGAAGATTGAACTCAACATACAATCTTCTCATTTTTTTCATGCTGCTTAAAACTGGAAAATCCTGACTTGGACCATCTATGTCACTAATCCTCCTGTATAATATTCACCACAATGAGCTAAATATGATGAACTGGAGGGAAAACATTACAGAAACTAACAGTATAAATTTTACTTACAAAATAGTTAAATTACTCAAAAGAGATATATTTGATGGGATTGGTCCCTCCAGTCCACTTGCATGCATCTCTCTTCAAATATGTACATATTTATAGCATATTGTGAAGACTTGCCACATAGATAGAATATTTTGTAAAAAGAAAAAAAAAGAGCTAAATGCAATCTCACAGTCTTTGAAGTAGCTTCCAGTTCTGAATGAAGCTGGGTATTTTTCCACTGAAACTATTATCACTTATCCTACTGCAATGCATGATGAGAAGATATTTATCAATAAAAGTGACAGCATTTATTTTATAAAGAAAAATATCAATAGAAACTTACAACTCTGTCAAATTATGTAATAGAGCAAATGTCTCTGGTAGGGTCCCAGACAAATTATTGGATGATAGAACCCTGCATGATGGAGTATGACATAAAAACATTGTTCTTTGCAATAAAATACAAGGGTCTTAGAAAATAAATAGAAATTCATTGTCTTACAATCTTTGCAGGTTAATCAGATTTCCAAGTTGAGAGGGTACATGACCAGATAATTGGTTTGCTTCAAGGTCCCTAATTTGAGGTGAAAGAATGATAAATGCATTATACCCTTAATAATGCTCAAAGAAATAACACTATTGGACTTCAATCAAAGTAAATCTCCACAAGATAAATGTATGAGAATAATCTTACAGGTTCACTAGAGTTGTAATATTTCCCAACTCCTTAGGAATCTCCCCCGATAAACGATTAGCCATTAGAGCACTGCATAATTTTGTTGCATTCATTAAAAGAAAAAATACAAGTTGTTGGATGCAAGCTTAATTAGTTGATAAGAACTTACATTGTAGTCAGTTTCATTGAAGCCCATTCCTTTGGGATGGTACCATTTAGGTAGTTGAGAGAAAGATCACTATAATGAGAGAATTTTTTTTCATTTAAATTAACAAATCAAGAAGTTAAAGTAACTATATTTTAATATAGAATAACTAATGGAGCATTTTAAGGTGTACATAGTTCATACATTTCTCTGAGGTAAGGAAGCTTAACCATCTGAGGTGGAAGAGTGCCAGGAAGATTGTACCATTTGAACTCACTACAAAAAGGGGAAAAAAAAGTATCAAAATGAATATACATGTTAGACTCATTCTGATTGTGTTCCAACAAAGTTGACAATGAATTGGATTCCTCATATCCATGACCAAAGGGAAATTAAAAATTTGAACACATAAACAGCTAGCTATATCAGAATATAAATGACTCTGTAGCAATCAGATATGAAAAAGAGATTTTTACATCCTTACTACATGAGAGAAGTTGTCCTTTTCAGGATGGTACTCACAACCAATGCTGCTTTTAGCTTCACTGGGTGGCTCTAATGTCACCTTTTTAATTTGACAAGTATCACCATCAAATTCCCAGTGGGTGACACCCATCATGGTAGTGATTTCTCCAAGAGCATCAACTGGAAAACATTTCAGGATGATATAAGAAAAGGAAACAAAATAACAAACAATGTTTGAAGTCCACAAGGCTGGATTAAGGTATCTCCTTAATTATGATGATCCAACATTATAACTAACTAACATGGCTGCAGAGCAGTTAGAACAAACAGATGATCCCAGTTAGATAAAATAAATGTTCTTAGTTCTTACCTTCTTCCTGTGGTAATTTGGATTCTGCAAACCTCATCCATCTGAAACAACTCAAAGCAATGATTGATAAAGCAAAGAAGATTCTGAATTCCATGCTCTCAGATGCAAAAAGTGTTGGTTTTTATATTCAAAGTTGGTTCCTTTTTTATATGAGCTATCTAAGAACTGTGCAGTGAGGACTTAATCAGAAAGAAGCCACAAAAAGACACATGCATTTGTATTATTATATTGTATCATACATTTGAATACAATGCTACGAACTAGCAAACAAGCAACCTTCTTTTCCAACAAAAGCATTACCGGCCATAAATGGTGTAAGAGGAATTGGATATTATCTCTTTGTATATCATGGTGCCACAAACTGTAGTAAATGCAGAATTGTGGGACCTCTATTCCATTATTGCAATTACAACTTTCTATTCTACCATGTAATGATGATAACCAACACTATCTTGGATGGCATACTTTAATTAATTAAATAACTTTGCTATGGAAAATATTAATTTTGATTCACATACAAAATATGATACATAGGAGGGGTGTTTGCATCGGTTTAAAAATAAAATAAAATAAAATAATTTGATGTAAAGT
>NC_029787.2:135684616-135689815 GCF_000816755.2 Arachis ipaensis | reverse complement strand
TAAATAACGAAATTCAATTAAATTTAAATTAATACAATTTTGATTTTTTTATATTTACATCAATCTAGATTTGAACTTCTATTGTATAGTTCCATCAAATTTATATTTTTCTGCTTTTATTTTCTCTATCCACTTTCCATTAGTTCTTTCTATTTTTTAATTTTCTATTCTTATCTGCTTGGGAGTATATATATATATATATATATATGAGCTGAATTGAGATAGGGCTAATTATTTAGGATTTGGATCCTCTAAATTTTAGATTTTCACTTTAGAAGATAAAGTTAAATCTCTAACTATTAAGGTCTAGTTTGGGTAACCAACTTAATTAAACTCCTTTTAATAAAATAACTTAAACAATAAATGACTCTGTTAAAAGTAACTTATAAATAAGTTATTTTGTGTTTGAATTTTTAACTCTAAAAGTGCTTATTTTATAGAAATGTAATGAAAAGTAGAAGTATTACGAGAGAAGTCATTTTTTTAACTTCTCTATAAGCTTCAAAATAGCTTCTTAAAAAGTTGCAATTTGGTTTTGAAAATTGCACCAAACATTAATAGTACTATTTTTCATAAGTCAAAAGTAAAAAAAAAGATACTTCTAGAGTTTCCCAAACGGGCTCTAAATGTTTTCTCTCATGTTTTTTCTCTCTCACCTATGAAATAAATAGTGATAGATTATATTTTATTCTCTAAAATAAATTTCAAAATTTAGAGGATCAAAATCCAATTATTTAGATTATTCTATTTGTACATTTGATCATTTGATGCAATTCATCATTTTATCCAAAAAGAGAAATTAACAATATTCTAAGAAAATAAATCCTCTTAATTTGTTTATTTCATTTCATTCGCTTATAAGATATTCCCACCAAACAAACTTGTTAGAGGTACAATACAAATATACAATAATGGCCCCAAATGCTTAGGTGTCATAAAAAATAGCATTTTGATGAAAATGAGATTCTTTAATTAAGCAATAATGTTTTATTCTTAGAGTGTGACTCTGTTGAGTCACTATCTATTTGTGTGTGTTGGTACGCAACCCATTTGTCATTTGTCACTTATCACTTGTGACTTGTCCCTTTTCCCTTTCTTTTTTTAGCTCTCTTGGATTGGATCCTTCATATATCATCATATATATACCCATGTTATGCATGTGAGTGTATAGCTCACGTGAAAATTTTTCCTAATTTAAGATATTTTTTAAAAGAAGATTGTCTTTTCAAGAGTTAATCTCTAGCACTAATAAAATATCATTTTTGTGCTCAATATTTGAGATAAGTTCTAAAGTTATCTCTAATATTTAAATTGTCCTATTTAAGTTCATAACGTTTTTGTTAGAAATAAGAAACTAAATTGGAGGAAGAATTTGTGTATTATTGAGTTGTGTCCAAGTTGTCTATTTAAGTTGTGTGGAATGATACAATATAAAAGAGTATTTATAGGTACTAAGAGAATTGTAATAATAAAGACGTAATCTCGTATATTAAATATTCAGATATACTAAATAATACTAATTGATCCTAAGCGTAGACAGAACTGCCGCTTGTCTGAACGAAGCGCAGACGGAACTGCCGCTATCTGAAGGAAGTGCAGACGAAACTGTCGGAAAGAAATGCAGATGGAACTGCCACAAGGAAACACAGACGAAACGCAAACGGAACTGCCACGAGAAAATGCAGACGGAATTGCCACGAGAGAACATAAACGGAACTACCACGAGAGAACGCAGATGAAACTGCCACGAGAGAACGCAGACGAAACTGCCACGAGATAACGTAGACAGAACTGCCAAAAGAGAGCGAAAACGATATGATTTCTTCATGAGAATAGGTAAGCAGCGGATGACAATGGTGTTTGATCATTCAACTCAAAATAGGCTAGTCAGTGAGGTGAAACAGCATCAAAAGAGTGACAAAAAAGAAAGAAAAATGGCATAGAAAAAAAAAAGTGAAAAAACTACGCTGATTTCATTACAAGGAAAACAACATATTCTCTTCAAGGAGGATACCATAGCGTTAGAAATAAGAAACTAAACTGGATGAAGGATTTGTGTATTGTTGAGTTGTGTCCAAGTTGTCTATTCAAGTTGTGTGGAATGATACAATATAGAAGGGTATTTATAGGGGCTAAGAGAATTGTATATACTAAATAATTATAATTGATCTTAATTGATCCTAATTATATTCTAACATCCCTCCCAAACTCAAGTGACAACTTGAGTTTGAAACATATTTAAAACAACGAAATAGAAAAAAACTGCATAAACTGATAAAACGGTGCAGACAGAACTGTCGGAAAGAAGCGCAGATGGAACTGCCACTTATCTGAAGGAAGCGCAGATGGAACTGCCGCTAGTCTGAAGGAAGCGCAGATGGAACTGCCACTATCTGAAGGAAGTGCAGATGAACTGCCAGAAAGAAACGCAGACGAAACTGCCGCAAGAAAACACAGACGAGATGCAGACGGAATTGCCACGAGAAAATGCAGACGGAACTGCCACGAGAGAACGTAGATGGAACTGGCACGAGAGAATACAGACGGAATTGCCACGAGAGAACGAAGACGGAGTTGCCGAAAGAGAGCGAAAACTATATGATTTCTTCATGAGAATAGGTAAGCAGCAGATGACAATGGTGTTTGATCATTCGACTCGAAAAAAAATAAGACAGAAAAAATAGGCTAGTCGGTGAGGTGAAAAAATGACAAAAGGGAAAGAATAATGGCATAGAAAAAAATACAAAAAGTACGGTGATTTCACTGCAAGGAAAACAACCTATCATCTTCAAGAAGAATACCATGGCTCTGATACCATGTTAGAAATAATAAACTAAACTGGAGGAAGGATTTATGTATTATTGAGTTGTGTCCAAGTTGTCTATTCAAGTGGTGTGGAATGATACAATATAGAAGGGTATTTATAGGGGTTAAGAGAATCGTAATAATAAAGACGTAATATTCTATAATAAATATTCAGATATACTAAATAATTCTAATTGATCTTAATTGATCCTAATTATATTCTAACAGTTTTAAAATTGGCTCAATGTTGTCTTGTCGTTAGAGATCTATTAAGAGAATTGATGGCGAGACAAAATTGAGACAATTTTGAAACGTTAAGGACGTAAATAAGACGAAAATGTTGGGGACAAAAACGATATAGAAATAAATTTTAATTTTATCCTTCAATAATATCAATTTTTTACGGTACATAGTTATTCAATTATTTTTTAATCACATTTAAGTAAATTACACTTAACCACATTACTTTGATTGTTACTTTCATTCTAAATAAATTTATTTTTTTTATAATTTTACTTTTTAAAGATTTTTACTCTTAAACATTAAAGAATTTTGATACATTAGAGACAAAAGGTACAATTTATACTTTATTGTATATGTATCATTTTTTTTTTTTCACAAGTTTATGTACTAGTCATTCTACAAACATTTCATGATGAGTAAAAATTTTTAAGAATAAAATTATAAAAAAAATAAATTTATTTAGAATAAAAGTGATGTGATTAAGTTTAATTTACTTAGATGTGGTTAAAAAATAATTGAATAATTATGTACCGTAAAAAATTGATATTATTGAAGGATAAAATAAAATTTATTTTTATGTATTATTTTTGTCTCCAACGTTTTCGTCCTATTTAAGTCTCAAACGTTTCAAAATCGTCTCAATTTTATCCTGCCGTCAATTCTGTTAACAGATCCCTAACGGCAGGACAACATTGTGGCAATTTTGAAACGTTAGGTAGCGTTTGGTAGAGAGACAGAGATTGAAAGACTAAGACTGAGAGACAGAGATTAAGAGACAGAGACCGAAATAAATTTCAGTATTCTGTTTGATACAAAATGAGAGACAGAAATTAAAATAAGAATAAAATTCTAATTTAATTTGCACAATGAATAAAATTGAAATTAATTAATTGAAATGAGGGTATTTTAGGTATAAAATGTTATTAAAATTTCAATCTCCGTCTTTACAAATTTCAGTCCCCTGTGTCCCTACTTTTTGGAGGTACTGAAACATGATACTGTGTCTCAGTCTCTCAGTCTCTGTCTCAATACCTCAAAACAAACGCTATCTTAGAGACTTAAATAGGATGATTTAAACGTTAAAGACAATTTTAAAACTTACCCCAAACGTTAGAGACAAAAATAATACTTTACTCTTTTTATTTTCTCTCCTTCATTTGATATTCTCCCTTCTTCTTTCAAAACAATTAAGCTTATTGTTATTTGTGTTATTAGTTATTTATTGTTATTTGTGTTATTAATTTATCAAATATTGTATTTTTTTAAATATTATTTTTATGAGAATAAAATTGGATAAGATAGAATTAGGCGTAGGATTTAGAATGCAAGTAAAGTTTGAAAAGAAAAGCCGTTATTACCGATTAATATGTTATTATGAATTACACTAAAAGACAATTAAATATTGATATCAAATTCTATGTTGTTAAAAACGTATTCATTAATTCATATACCCTTTATATTGATATCAAATTTCCAATTCATTAAATAACACTCATCACATATAAAATATTTTTACTAATTTCTTCATCTGAAATTATATCCAATCTCAAATTATTCTATTTTTGTAAAAAATTAATAATAATAATAATAAGTATAACATGACAATATATGTTACTTTTATTTTTGGTTGCCAAAGTATAAATCATATTATTTGGACTTAAACCAAATATTCAATTATGAAGTAAAAGGGTTTTAATATTAAGCTCAACTCAAATATCAAAAATTGACTAATGAGTTATAACTCAAATGACATAGTCTCTCCATATTTAATTAAGAGATTGCGGGTTCGAGTATTTTATCTTTGGTATATAAAAAATAAATAAATAAAAAAAAAAACCAAAAATTGGCCAATCATTATATTATTCCGGCTCAATATTATAACATTATTAACCTTTATTATTTATGTTTAAATATAAAATTATTAAATACCTAATCAACTAACCTAAGCAAATTCTATACAGCTGCCGCTATTGTCCCCTAAAAGCACACATCATGTAAAGCTTATTGCAGATACATTTATTTTCTAAGTGTATTATTGACATGTGTCTTTTTACATGTGTAAAAATTGTTTCTTTTTTACACAATAGCATTTACCTACATCTGTTTATAATTTATCAAGTTATTTAATGTTGTTTGTCTGCTCGGTTCGTT
>NC_029787.2:135679082-135684603 GCF_000816755.2 Arachis ipaensis | reverse complement strand
GACGCATGACATATTTGTTACGTAGTTTAGATTTTTGGTTTCATATATACTTAAATTCACATTAAAACAATTGAAACAATAATAATAATATAGATTCATGGTAATCATATAGCTTAGTGAGAGTGATGAACAGTGGCATCTTAGTTATTCTTTATGAAAAAGTCTAAGAATTAATATATTTTTGGGTTATGCTAGATGTACATCAAAATTAGTCACCAAAATCAGTCATCAGTATAAAATATATGCTAGAATATAAATATACATTGAAAACAAATTAAAATACACATGTATTTATACATACTAACTAATATTTAACTAATATAAAAAAGATATAATTTTATATTATTAAATATAATCTCACACTATTAAAAATATTAATAGTGATTAATTGATGATTATAAATTATAAAGAGAAAGTTTAGGGATCAGCATTTTTTTTAAATTTGGCCAATACTTAACCATTAAAAGAAAAATGAACAATCTCACACCATTAGATAAAATCTCACACCATTAAAAATATTAATGACAGTTAATTAATAGTTACAAATCAAAAAACTTGCTAACTCTCGTCACTCTTCAATTACAAAATGTACTGTCCCTAGCACCGCTGACTCTTTTATTCCAGCATGCTTCTTCTACTCTGATCATTGTGACTTTCTCTTCTACATGCAGCCATAACTTCAGTAAATTTAAAAAGTGAAAAGCAAAAAAATGGTATATACTTTTCCATATACATATCTGAGATCGATCTATGAATACTGATTATAATATATAACTCAAATACTTACCGAGATACTAATGTCTTGTGGGTGGGTAGAGAGTTATACACATTGCAATGCATGTACACAAAGTAACTTCTTTATTCTTATACAAAAATTCACAATCTTCTACACACTCCCTAAGTTCGTCGTCATAATAATGTGGAGGCAAAGGGACTTCAGGAATATTTTTTGTGTGTGGAAGAGAAGGGACTTTATTAGAAGTAATGTCATAGAATTTAGAATGTGCAGAACAAATAAACGTTCCAATAATCATCAATATGGTTATTAATACACATGTCACTTTGCTTATTATTGTAGCCATAGGAGTTTTCTCTTTTGTCTTGTAATTAGAAGTTTACCATCAACTAATTAAGTTTAATATATATGCAATATGGTTTTATAATTAAAATATTTTTTATTTAGTTCGTGTCCTCTTCTAACACTAAAAGTTATGAATTGCTAATATAAATAAAATAATTTCATTGTATCAAAGAGTTGTTCTAAAAATAATTTATTATTTTGGTAGGTTAAACTCACAATTACCTCTTACAGTACATTCAAGAAATTTCAATAAACAATAATTTTATTGCATCTATATGATATATTGGATATGGTCATAAGGTATCAAATATTAAACATTATGAGTTTATGACAGGCTGCATATGTTACTGATGAGCTTCCACTTCAATTGTCATGTTTTGCAGTTGCTCAATATTCCAATTATTAGCCTAGAATATATTCTGCTTTTATGTACTTTCCATTTTAAGTGACAAATAAATTTCAATTAAGAATGTTGCAATTTTGTGAGCCAAATATAAGTCGATGCTACATACTTGGAATATATTTCTACTCGAATATGTATTAAAAGTTAAAACCAGTTAATTAAGCAATCCAAGTTTAGTTTGGATTTGCCAATGAGTAATAGCTCAAATAGCATAATCTCTTCATACTCATCTAAGAAGTTGCGGGTTCGAGTCTTCATATTTTTGGTAAAAAAAAAAAGAGTTCAGTTTGGATTTAATTTTAAAAAAATCTTAAACAAAAGAGTAGAAGGGCAAACAAAACAATAAACGATATATAGTTCTTTTCTCTTATGATTGGTTTACTTTTCAAGATGAAGTTCTTATTAAAGTGATGACCAGCTGCTTCTTTTAGAATTGTTTTTAACAGGCCGCTTAATAGGCTTCATATGCTTTATTAATGGTGTGATGGTTGTTCTAAAGCGTCTTTGCACAACATAATGCATTTCTTCATTCATTCTTTAGTGTTGGTTTAGATTGGTTTTTTTGGGTTAAAAAAATATTTTTTTTTCCATAAAAGTATTCAAACTAAAGCATGTTTACATCATTTTTCTATCTATTTTGATTTCTTCCTTTCCAATGAAAAATGAGTCAAATGAGTGAAATGACTAGTGCAAATGGGAGGCTGGATCACAAAACCGTACAACAGCGTGATATATCTTTGAATCGATAAAATAATGTACGACTTGTTCCTTTTTCATTTGGGGCCACTCTGAAAATAATTAAAAGATAAATTAAGTTAGATATTGTTACTTTTTGTTATTTGTATAAAAAGACTTAAAACTTAAGAGTTACATACGGAGATATTTCGTACTCACTAGGAGACAAACAGTAATATTTTAGGATCATGTTATGTAGGCATAGAATGATAGAAAGATTGCACACAAATTGGTTATTTATATGTGAATACAGAATAATTTATATAATTATATTTATAATAAAATATAGCAATAATTGAGTTTTTGTGTTGATAAAATATTTAGTTATTTTACTTTAAAAAGTTTATTTATTTTGCTATGAAAATTTTATTATTTTAAAGATTTAACTAAAATATATTTTTAAAGAGAAATGTTATTTGTACTCTAAAATCAGTCATCAAAATTAGTCATCAATATATTTGTGTATAAATATATGTGTAGTTTAATTTATTTTTAATATATATTTATATTTCAACGTATATTTTATACTTATGACTAATTTTAGTATACCTATAACATAGTCGTTCCAACAAAAATAATCAATCTAATTATCAATATTGTTATTAATACAAGTGTATCACTATTTCTAGTGATAGGTTTTCCTCTCCTTTTTGTCTTCTTTTGTTCTTGCAATCACAAATTTTTCATAGGCCAATATATATATAAATGTTTTCTTATTTGGCTTACTTTTTCTCTCTTCCTTTAACTAAGAGCTATAAGTTATACATATAAACAAAACAAAAGGTTTTCATTGTAATGAAGAGTTACTATAAAACAATTTGTTATTTTCGTTAAACTTGATTGTCTCGCCTCTGATATTATAAAAACTTACAT
This sequence comes from Arachis ipaensis, assembly GCF_000816755.2. Taxonomy (NCBI): domain Eukaryota; kingdom Viridiplantae; phylum Streptophyta; class Magnoliopsida; order Fabales; family Fabaceae; genus Arachis; species Arachis ipaensis. The sequence continues at coordinate 135,681,511 of NC_029787.2, read as the reverse complement.
GCTATATGTTAGATATGATCAAGCGGTGTTGAATGTTATTCATAGGCTTAAAAAATGACAAGCTACATAATTATAAGAACATTCAAAGCGTGTGTACTCTTATTAGTAAAACACATATATAGTAATATTAGAAATGCCCATATATATATATAATTTTTCAGTTTAGATTTATACTTTTTACTCTTATTATAAACCATTATTTTCTTATGATGCATTTTCCATACATATAAGTATATAACCTTAAAATTTTCAATGCCACACCAAAATCATCAATATTGTTTTTGTTTTTTTCACTTTTTCACTCTTTAAGAAAATGTCTCTCTCGAAGTAGTTAGCATAAATCCTTAAAAAGTTTACCAGACTTTTTTTTGTATTAAATTTAACAACTAATTTGTACTAGTTACTAATCATGCACAAACTACTCTTTAGTTTAACTAATTATTATAAGCTTAACAAAGGAAGCATGATAGATTACACCGGCATAAAACAAGGTGAAGGATTCGATGGTCCAGAATGTTTGGACCATTAAATGGTTTCATAATAAAATATGTTTTTTAAATTTTTTAATAATTATTAAATAGTCTATTTTTAATTTTAATTATAATTAGGCAAAGGATTTGATAATTCCAGAACGTTTGGATAATTAAATGGTCCCATAACAAAATATGTTTTTTAAGTTTTTTAATAACTGTTAAATAGTCTGTTTCTAATTTTAATTACAAATTAATCCCATATATTTTATTTAATCATAAAAACTATTTTTTATTTTATAAATTATTATTTTATCATTCATCTATTATGTTTATTAATAATCAAAAACAAAAATAACAACGAATTAAATCTTCCATTGATCGTAATAATTTTTTGGCAATCCCAATCAATTAAAAGTTTATCTTTGATCAATTGCATCCGTGAAGGATTTTAAAATCGTGTTTCTTAGAAAATCAATCTATTGGATTAACAAAACAATCGATTGAATTTCAGATTTCCCATAACTCAATCGATTACCACAAAACAATCGATTGAAAGTTGCAAGGCAATATGGTTTTCGCAAAAATCAACTGATTGGTCATATTACCCAATCGATGGAAGGATGACTAGAATATGGGTTTTTTATAATTCGATTGTTTATATTACCCAATCGATTGAAGGCCGCTATTAAAATGATATATGAAGGTTTAATTGATTGGTATGATAATACAATCAATTGAATTTTGTACGTGACTAATGGTATATTCCAATTCAATCGATTGAATTGGTAGGATAATCCAATCGATTGAATTTTGAATCGCGCCGTTCTCAATTTTCATATCGTTTTTATAAATTTTGAATCGCGCCGTGACTAATGGTTTATAAATCGATTGAGTTATGGGAAACGTGAAATTCAATCGATTGTTTTGTTAATCCAATCGATTTAAGAAATACGATTTCAAAATCTTCGACGGATGTAATGGATCAAAGATAAACTTTTAATCGATTGTGATTGTCAAAAAGTTATTACGATCAATGAAAGATCTAATTTGTTATTGTTTTTGTTTTTTATTATTAATAAACATAATAGATGAATGATAAAATAATAATTTATAAAATAAAAATAATTTTTATAATTAAATTAAATTAAATTAATAATTAAGAATTTTTTAAAATATTTTGATTTTTTTTAAATATATTTTATCCAATTAAAAAAAAAAAAAAAACCATACATATATTCTCTTGGAGAAGTTCTTAGTCGTTGACTGTGTTGCAATGGAAAGCATTTGGAAGGAATAAAATAGGATATAGTGTAAATTAAGGATATGGGTTTGATGCTCTTCTCATAGTTGGAACTTGGAAGAGGTTCTCTTATCTTATATGATTATTAGTTTTCTTTTCTAGGTAATAGAGATCTTATTAAAGTGTTGACGTGTTTGCTTTAGAAGCTTCTTTACAATCGATATTATTAGAAGAGAAAGTCTAATATATAAACAATGGTCGCTTAATATATAAACTTCGTGTCCTTTATTATTTCACAGTGCTTCTCCAAGTAATTTTCTCGGATAAAAAATTAACTTTAGCAAATGCAGCAAATTAAAAATATATTATAAAAAAATGAAAACTTTTATCATAACTCATATATATAAGATACTAAAAATTTTTAGGCCAACGAATTATAACTCAAATTACATAATCTTTTCATCATTACCTAAAAATTTCGAATATCAATCTCACTCCTAATTTTAGAAAAATAAAAATTTTCAAAAAAAAATTCACAAGTATTCATTGAATTTTATAAGTAAACGATTTAGATACTTATCACTACTATTGGAAAGTTGGTGGGTAGAAAAATCTGTAATCTTCAATGCATATCTTCATATCTTCAATGTTCATGTTCATATCTTCATATCTTCACTATACGATGTAGATTATTGGATTTAATTAATAAATCTAAA
>NC_029787.2:135663868-135679049 GCF_000816755.2 Arachis ipaensis | reverse complement strand
CTTAACAAAAAAATAGCATTTAAGTAATTAATTTAAAAATATGATATTTTAATAACAAGTTTTAGAAAAAGTAGTGTTTTAGTGAAAAAAAAAAGAGTCTAATAATTAGATACTTACCATTATATATTAATGGTGTGATGGTCGTTCGAATGAATTTTTGCACAATGCAATGCAGATCTTCATATCCACTTCATTTAATTCCTTAGTCCTAAACATATCCTCGCACTCTTGGACGCACTCCATCATTTGTTGATTATAATAATCAGGAAGCGAATGCTCTTTAGGAATTTTTCCTCTGGGTGGAGGAGGCCTACGAAAACTGCCATCCAAATTAAAATTTTCAAGAAAAATAACCAATCCAATAATCAATATTGTTGTTATTAATACAAGTGTATCACTATTTCTACTCATAGTTTTTCCTCTCCTTGTTTTTCTTTTCTTCTTGCAATCACAAATTTATCATAGGCCAAGTTTTATATGGATTTACAAATGTTTATTCTTTTTTTTTTTTTTTATCAAAGATAGGAGACTCGAACTTGCAATCTTTTAATTGAGTATGAGGAGACTATGCCATTTGAGTTATAACTCATTGGCAATAATGTTTATTCGTATTTCACTTAGTCAGTATCTCTTGCTTAATCTAAGAGCTATAAATTAGCAAAAAGTATTAGAGAAAGAGAACTAACTTTTAAGTAACTAATATTAGCAAAAAAAAAATGGATGAAAAAACTGAGAATAAATTGGACTTTCATAATTTGTTTTAATTTATTATCAAACAAAATACAAAAATACTAATTTTTGTGTCTTTTTCATTTGTGTCTTGTTTTTATTATTGTCTTATTTTATTCTATTCTCAAAATCAAACACAAACTATATAAAATGGCAAACTAAAGTTGGAGTTATATTTATTTACTATGACATTTATTTAAATGATATGTAATGTTTTGGTTCTTATGGTTTGGGGTCAAAATCAAAATCGCCCCTAACTTTATTTTTAATTCAAAATCGTCCTCAATGTTTTATTTGATATTAAAATTATCCTTTTGACATTTTACCCTTATCTCACTAACCCTATCTTCATCTCCATCACCAACAGTCACACACACCCAGACGAAAAAAAGAAGAGAAAAACAAAGAGGGTGGAAGAAGAAGAAAAAGAAGAAAAAAGGAGGAGAAAGGCCGGCACTAGCAGGGGTGAGGGTTGCTATCGTCGTCGATCAAATCTCTTTCTTTGAAGTAAAAGAGAGAAAGAGAAAGAGAAGCAGAGGTGGCAACGTATCAAAGCGGCACCACACTAATAAGGAGAACGAGAAGCGACGAATTCATGTGAAACCAGGAAGAACAAAGGCGATGTGAAACCAGGAAAGACATAACAATGGAGATGGGTTGTGCATGGAGATGGACCTCTCCGTTACGATCTCGGTCTCTCAAGGTGGCATGGATGAGCAGCGGCAGCCACAACGGTCAAAGCGGTGGCTTCTCTAGTCTTTGAAGTTCTCTTCATCAAAAGTGGTGAGATTGAGTGCAGTCGCCATCGTCGAAGAGCAATGGTTTCAAATCTCTCTTTCCTTCCTTTTTCGGCGACAATTTCGAAGACAAGCGGCGGCAACAACTTTGACGGTCGTGGCGGTTTTGATGGTTTCGACGATCTCTCTCTCTTTTTTTCTCTCTCTCTCTTATTTGCATTCTCTCTCTTCTTTCGACAATGGTGGCAACGGCGGTAAATTTCTCATTGTCACTGCCTAATCTTTTTTCCTATCTTATTTTCAAAATATATGAATTACTGTGATGTTATTATTGAGTTTGAAGGATTGAATTCTTGAATTCACTACAAGAAAAATATTGAGTACCGTCGGATTTATCGTTGAAAACAATTAGACGGTATAAACCTCGCCGGTAAATGTTTACCATTAGAATTTTTTCGTCCGATGGTAATTACCATCGGATTCTGCGACAGATTACCTATTCGAAAAACCAATTGGTTACCGAGGAATTTTTCAAATGGTATTGTTGGCGCTAAAAAATGTTGTTTCATGCACTATTACCATCGGATTATTTCTACAGTAAATCCGATGGTAATGTCAATTTTTTTAAAAAAAATTTGAAATAACTGGTCAATTTTATTTTAAATTTAAATTTATTTTTCACACAATTAATGTTGAATTCATAAATAATGAAAACCTATTATTTAAAATAAATAATACAATGTTCAAATAAATTAAAAGTCAAGTATATCAAGTAAATATAATCAAACAGTAAAACAAAACACTAATCACTACAGATCCAGGTAGTCCTCGTCGTCGTCGTTGTCAGTCCTGTAGCCCTGAGTCGGCGGCACAGAATGTGGTGATGTCCGTGTGCCACCATCAGGACCTCTGCCACCAACAGGGTCGATGCTAGCAGCGCGCATCTGGGCCTAGTACATCTCCATCTAAGCCTCCATACGCTGAAGCCACTCTAGCAACTCCTCCACTCTAGCCTGAGCTTATCCGTAGATGTCACGCGGTTGAGGATCTCCTAATACCTTTTTCGATAATTGTTTAGCTCCTGAGCTTGCCGGTAAAGGCTGTGTTAGAGCTCCTCCACTTGCAGCCTCAAATCCACGCCTTCCTCAGGCTCGATGGATCGGCTGGTGGCAGAGCCTGACAATAACCTCAACATAGAGGTGCGGATGCTGCTAGCAAAGAATGATCCCAGCCCGTATACGCGATTCTTGTACGACGCCGAGGCGGTCTCATGCCAAACCGCATCAGAATCGACGACCAAAGCTGCAGAGCTATCGACGGCAATGTCCTCCCCACTTTGCTGAGACTGCTGAGTCGCAGCCTCTAGTCTTTGTGTGTAGGACTCCTGTGTAACACAAGTAGTACAAAAAATATACAGTTAATCTCCAAAAATTTTATAGCAGAAGATAATCAGATGTATATTTACTTACATAATGGTCCTGAGATCGCTTATCAGCAAATGTCTCTTTGTTCTCCTTCAATTGTGGGTGTACTTGAATGTCTCTGTCAATGCCGCCTCATGATCTAAGGACTTCGACTACACATGTTGCATTAAAATACAAAATGATTAGGATGCCTAGTAATGATATACGAAATAGTATCTAATTATCCTCTATCCAGTTTCGTTTTTCCCTCTAATTTCGATTTTAGTTTGGGTTTTGAGAAAATATTGTGATTTTGGTTATTTAGGGGTGCTTTAGTACGAGCTATTAATTAGTTTTATCAACTATTTTATAAACCCTAGGTTGATGTATGTATAAAATTGTGTATATTAGAGTATTGGGTGCTTTTGAGTACACATTTGAAACTTGAGATTAGCTTGTGGAGTTTTTGGGTGAGCCTTGAAGTGGAGAATTTAAGTGTTGGGTGTGAACCACCGTCACTAATGGTACGGTTTAAGTTTCATTTAAGTACCGTGTGGTGTGATGAGAATTCCTAGGCTAGATGCCCCTAGGATTAAGTTTGAATTATGTTTTTTGATGGATTTGATATGTGTAGATGATATCTTGTGATAATTGATGATTTGGATGAGAATAGTGTGATAATGCATAGTTGATGTGTTGTTGGAATTGGTGTTAGGTAGTGAATTATGTAATTATGAGTTATATATGTATTGAATTGATAAATATTGGGCCAGAAGCCGTGTATTTTAGGTCGAAGGCCGAAAAAGGTAAGAATAGTAAGTTGATGAATGTATTATATGAATAATGTTTGAAATTGAATGGAATTTGATAATGATTGTGTGAAAAGTTGGAATGATTGATAGGATATTGAGAATTGATGATTTAGATGTGAAGTGGATAAAATTTGAGTTGGAATAAGTAAATGAAGTAGGTTTGGTTTTGGTTGAGTGTGAATATGTGGATTTGGTTGATTTAGGTTCACTTTATTGATTGAAAATGGTTGAGACTTGTGAATCTTTGGAAAATTGGTAAATTTTACTTTTGGTAAAAAAAAATATTTTTGACCAATTTCTGCGGGCTGTAACTCAGACCTCGGAGTTAGAAAACTTTTCAAATTGAATTTTTATGAAAATTCATTTATTGATATTTCCAACAGTTCAAGAATGATTAAAAATGAATTTTGTACAAAAAGATATGAAAAGGTTTGAAAATTGGGTGCAAAAACTGAATTTTTCACTTAACAACTTTTTGCAATTCTGCAATATCGAGCTTACTTGGAGGTGTCACGCGACGCGGGTATTAAGCTCTATCCAATACTCTCGCGTATGCGGAAGGGGGCATGCGAATGCAGAAGTGTCAAAATTGCAGACTCGCATACGTGGATGTAGCACGCGACGCGAGGGAAGGCTGTTGTTTTCAACTCTCGCGTACACGGACAAGGGCTTGCGTATGCGACACCAGAATTTTCAACCTGTGCGTACGCGAACAAGTGCATGCATTCGCATAACCTCTAGATTTTACAAAAGTGTATTTTTTAAGTCGTTTAACCATTCTTTTAGCCTTTTAAACCTTTATAAGTCCCAATAAGAGTATAGAGCCGATGTAATTAAGAATGGAAGAGTTAGAGACCAAATCTAAAGAGTTAAGTTAGTGAAATTAAGAAAAAAAAATATGTAAAGTGGTGCATGATGAGGATGAAAGTAAAGAAGAGTGAAGATTGAATATGATGAGAATGATGATGATAATGAGCGAAATGAGCAATGGGTGTGAGTTATTGATAATTGGTGAATGATGGCGGATTGGGGAGGTTGAGGATTCCCTCCGAGTTATATATTGTATAAGTGAGTGAAGTTTTGGACAAGATGATGATGGTGAAGTGTGACAGGCACTATATTCCAAGATGAATAAGCGAGTTGAGGTAGAGTATTCCCTCTCTCGTGTTGTGATTACGATTAAAGAGACAATAAAATTTGTGTTGTAAGGATGGTGGTGTTATTCCGCTCACGTAAAGGCAAGTTGAGATCGAGGATTCCCTCTCTTGTTGTGGTAGACGAGCTTGAAGTTGAGAATTCCCTCACTTGTCGTACTAAAGAGTTGAATAGAAGGTCGAGTATTCCCTTTGATTTAATTTTGTAATGATTAATTCGGATTGCGGGTATGTTTGCTTGTGTTGAATTGAAATGAGTTTCGAATTGAAATGGTGAGGACGACGGTTGGATCCCGCTCACTGATAGGCAAGCTGAGATAGAGAATTTTCTCTCTTGCTATAATGGACAAGATGAGGTTGAGGATTTTCTTTCTTGTTGCAGTGGACAAGCAGAGTTGATGATTCCCTCTCTTGCAACATCGGAGAATTGAATGGAAAGGGTTGAGGATTCCCTTTTATTCGATTCCTGGCTGTGGTGTGAATGAGTTAGGTTGAGGATTTTCTATCATTACATCACAGTCTCTCTCTAAATGACAGGTTGAGGATTCTCTTCTTGAAGGTTGAGGATTCCCTTTGTGTTGAGAGACGATATCTGGGTTAGCTATCGGGTGTGTCGGGTTGGCTGTATAACCGATAGATGAGTTCATTGGCCATATGATAGGCATACATTATTTGCATATGTTTGATTTGTTTAGGTTTGCCTAATTGTATTAGTTTGCCTAACTGAATATGTTATATGACTAAATGTTACTTGCCTTATTTTTCTTACTTGTGTATTACTTGTTTGTATTATTTGTGCTTGTACAACTGAGAGGTCCTTCATGCTGGTGTTGGTTTGACGTTGAGGGCTGTCTTTGTTGAAATGAAATGATAAAATGATTGATTAACAATGATGAATACTGAATGAGATGATTTGAACTCCTTGGATAGACGTAGTGAAGTGATTTCACTTGTTTGGTGAAGATGTGAAGTATTGATATATAATCACTGAGTCAAATTAGCTGGTGTTGGTGTTGGTTCTGGTCATGGTTCTGCAACGAATTGAAAGTTGGAAAATTGAAAAAGATGAGAGATTGAATTAGACTTAGTATCCCTTAGGACAGTTGCTTAAGTTATGGATTAGTGAGAACATAGGATGAATAATTGATGAAAGGGAGATTAAGATCCTTAATAAGTTCTTATTATAATACATTGTATTTATTTAGCATGTTTACCGTACTGAGAACTCATGGGTTGGGAGTTCTCATTCCGTATATATCTCTAAATTTTCAGATGCAGGTCCAGGTACTCAACAGTGAACTGTACTTCATTTGAGAGATGACGAAGATCATTGGATTCTTTTTATATTTTGTTTAGAGTATCTCCATTTTTATTTTGAAAAACTTATATTATGTATTTATTCCTTTTTGAAAAACTTTCCTATAGAGGCGATAATGTATCCTTGGGAGAAATAGAAAATTCAGTTGTCAACTGCTTTTACTTCTGTAACTCTAGTCGGCCTAAACTTTGCGGGTCACGAATAGTGGCTATTTACTTATGTTATATATTTATATCCTATCCTTATCTTATCCTTCCTTACTCCTTATCTTTATCTTCGCTTTAAGATGTGCTTTATCTTCTATTTTATAAATACGTGAGAGTTTCTGTTTGCAATTTTATTTTACTCCTTTTCAGGCTTCTCGTTTAATATTTCCTTTCAACTTATACATACGTGTCACCCTACCACACAGAGCTTTACGCCTAGGACGTAAATCAGGAGTGGTGAGGTGCTACAACCTCTAAAAATAAAATACGTACATAGATATAGTTGAAAGAAGTTGTAACTAGGAGCCTTGATAGGACGTAAATCAAGGGTGGTGAGGTGCTACAACCTCTAAAAATAAAATACGTACATAGATATAGTTGAAAGAAGTTATAACTAGGAGCCTTGAAAAAGAAGTTAAGCAAAATCGAAATAAAAGTATCAAGCTCCGAACTCGACCTACGAAGCAAAGGCCGGCCAGAGTATATATATATATATAACCCAAAATATCCCAGACTCGTAAAACTGACAACCTATTTCTCCAAGTCAACCTCTAAGAGGGACAAGTATAAAATACAAGATGGGGAATCTATATACATATGTAAACATAAATAAAATACAACCCTAAGTCTCCAGAGTTCTTCGCTTCCACATAGTCTTCGGAATGCTTAGTGAGGTACCTCTGACTTGCATCTTGGTCGATTCCCTAAGCCCGGAATACCTCAATTATCCACTGTTTCTCAAGCTCCAAAGCTCCAACTCCTCACCAATTGAATTTCCAACTCCCAAAATTTAATTCAAAGCTTTCAATATCCACCAATTTTATCGGATGTCCCCGCCAATTTAACTCCAATTCAACAAGATACACGATCGAATTCATACAATATCACAATAATCAACATTGAACTAACTCACTAAATTACCAATTCACAAGGGTTAGGATTTTTTTACCATTACCCACGAGTCAAATGGACAAAGGCCCTCACTATCCACGAGCTAATTTGACCCTAGAACATCAAAACCACATAATCTCTCAAAATCAAAACCTTAAATTTCAAAATTAAAGAAGAGTGGTTGAGTGAGAAATCGCTAGATTCTTACCAAATTGTTCGGTGGGTTTTATATAGAATTCCGAGACAAACGCGTGGTCACTGACGGCTCGTCAATTAGAGTTCCGGATTGAAAGTTACGTGGAATTGAAATGTTTAAGGAGGGTTTGGGGTTTTCGACGTAGTTTCTCTCTTCTGCGTGCTTCCAACGAGGATAATGGGGAAGAAGGGTTGGGTTCCAGTATATATAAGTGGGCCTTGGGTCCAGTTTGACCGGTTTGATTCGTTAGTTCGATTTTGGACTAAAATTTTTTAGTTAGTGTCAAAATTCGTATTTTTTAATATTTCTACTTCCCTAAATTATAAAATTTAATTTTCTAATTTCTTTGAATAATAATTAATTTATTGATTAATTATTTACTAATTACTCAAAATTTACAGTACCACCTTATTATCATTGACTTATGACTCGAATATAAAGATTTGAATATTTGGGTGTTAAAAAAAATATAATTGAAAATAAGCTTATTTAACAACTTATTATGAATAGACCTATTTATCTCATGCAATCTTAATAATGCCATTTAAATATTTATCTGCAACTACAACTATATACAATATCCAAAATTTTGTGTAGAAAATAGTGTCTTAAAAGTATTAGCCACTTAAATATACACTTTTAATTAATTAAAAAGCTTTTTGTATCAAAGTCTAAAGTACTATGAACAGAGACTAAAATCAAATCAGCATTAAAAATAAGTTTACCAATCCATTAATCCTATAAAACTATCAGCTAACTACATATGAACTAGCTAGGTAAAGTACAAACCTCAATATTAGTGTTTCATTAATCTATTAGATTTTGAATTCTACTTGAAAGAACAACAAAACTTTCTTAATTCTGGCTACAAAATTTACAATTAAAAAAATCAAAACTCTAGAATAAAAAAAAAATCAAAAGAGAGGAATAAAATTAAATTGATAAATGATTGATGAGATAAACTTACTTTTGATTAGAAGAGAAAAGTAAAGGGCGCTGAGAAAATAAGAGTGAAGAGTTTATAGATTCCATTGAGTTGTTAATTTGAATTTTGGATTTGAATTTTGAATTTTACTTCAATAAACAATAAATTTTCTAATTTTGGTCAATAAAAATAAAATTAAAACCCTAAAATAAGAAGAACTAAAATAAATCAACGTAATGCATTGATTGATATGAAAAATTCACCTTTGATTAGAAGAGGAGAATGAAGCGTGCCGAAAAGAGGAGAAGAGCAGAGTGAAGCGCACTGAGAAGAGAAGAGAAAACGGTGCTGAGAAGAGGAGATGAACGGCACAAAGAAGAGGAGAGTAAACGATACGGAGAAGAGAATAAACTGCGGAGCAATGGCGATGCGCATCATGATTCTTTTTTGGCGCGTAGATGTATTGTGGTTATTTTTGTAACACCGTATATGTATATGGTATTTTATCGTATTTGTATATCGTGGTTGAAATTGGTGGTTGAAACTGGTATACAAATAGTATTTTTGTAATTTTTTAATATTAAAATAGTTTTGTCAATCGAATTCTATTTTTTATGAGAATAAAATTAAGAGTATAATTTTAATATACTAATAGTGTAAAATATTTTATATAGTGGTACAATTATATTCATTCGTTTTTTTTTGTGACTATTATATCCATTCGTTTAAATGACCATTCATGGGATCAATGTAAAAAGTAATTATTTTTATTAATGTGTATTACGTAATTAGTTATACTTATAAAACTACTTTACACACGATACATCAAAATTAAATTAATAAAATTAATTTTGTTTTTTCATAAATAAATTTAAGAACGTTTTGAACATTTGTGAGTAGAAATAAACAAGTAGTAGTTCACTCAATTTTTTGAAAATTATGAAAGGCAAATTATCCGTTGTTGCTTGAAAATGGGAGGCAGAGCCGAATTGAGAATAACCAACCGGAAATAACGAATAACTTCCTAACCAACTAACTTTGCCTCCACATTCGCAATCGCATTTCAATGGACCCCAACGACGACGTTTATTCAGACACCCTCAATTGCTCCGACGGCCACGCCAATGACTCACCGGAACCTTTCTCCGCCTCTGCTCCCGCTCTCTGCGATCCTCAACCGCCCCCGCTCCCTCTTTATAGTCCTCCCTCCGCCAAGCTACGCCGCCGCTCCGTTTGCCCCCCATCTCTCTTTACGGAATCTACGGACACCGCTTCCCGGAGTGAAATCATCGATGACGACGACGCCAGAAAGAGCTCCCAAAAGCATCATCGGAACCTCCTAAAATTGAAGGAAATCAAGGCCTCCGAATTTGAGGAGATTCCCGCGAAACCTAATTCGATTCAAGAGAAAAAGGTTCCTCCTTTTCCATCTGCGAGTATTGTGACCAAAGAGAAAGGCGAGGAATCGACGTTAACCACAGCTGTATCTGCAAAAGACGATGTTCTTGCTGATTCCGCTGACTCCTCTGAGGTGCCGAGGCTCGTCGATTCTCCTCCGTCGAATACGCTAGAGTATGCAACGGGATTTGTAATTAGGGCAATTTTGTTTCAAATCAAAATCTTGATTTGGTTAATAAAGTTTCCATTGTGGCTCACTGTCCACACTTGCATGTTCATCGTGGACCCTTTCGGAACATGGAGAAAGGGTATTCGTTTTTCGACTCAGGTTTTGGGTTGTGCCTTTGGGTTCGTTGGTATTCCAGCTCGGGTAATTTTTAAGGATCAGAAAGCATTCTGGAACGTTGCGTTTAGGTGTGGATGGGGGTTCTTGTGGTCTATGGTCGTGTGTTGCGTTCTGTTTGCTCTTGCTGTTTCCTCACTTGTTTTTAGTGGGTTTGTGGTCAGCGGGTTAGCGCAGAAGCCAACCCAATTGATAAAAGGTTTCAACTTTGACTACACCAAGCAGAGTCCTGTGGCATATGTGCCTCTAATATCGTGTGCTGGTGTTGTTGGTGGCCATGATTCAGTGAAGGAAATTGCAGCTAGTAAGTGGGTGGGTCAAAGGGTGTTACCTCCTAAACAGAATGTGCAGGTTACTGTTTCATTGGAAGTGCCCGAATCAGGTTACAATAGAAATCTTGGGGTATTTCAGGTACCTATTTATCTGATTCATTTCATTGTAAGCAAACTTTGCTGTTGTGAAGATTTGCTAGTTCTGCATCTTCACTTAATTTAAATGCATATGGTTCTTACGTTAGTTAGTATTGGGATCCTCTGATGGTGAATATCAATAACCTAATCTGGGACCTCTAGCATCCACTTTTGAATGTAGCTATGTGTGCTTAGATGCAACTTCATGCTGTCTTAATTTAGTGCCCTTGTCTTTGTAAAATTTTGGTAGGTAACAATAGATTTATTAGCACTGCTCTTTTTCCGTAATTGGCAAGTCCACTTTTGTGTCAAGGTTGTGTTATTAAGATACTATATGGATATTTTCATGTGAGAATTTCACGACCTTCTCTCATTGAGCCTCATGCTTGGCTCCACCTTCTCAATCGATGGTAAAAATAAACACATGAAAAGATCAAGTGAAATTTATTTTCATGGGAGAGGATCCATTCCCCTTAAGACTTAAGAGGCAGGCATTTGGTTGGCCTTTGCACGACAGCCAAAACGTTTGGCTGAAATGTTTGTATCTGTTATATTTATTTATCACCATGTTGATCAAGAGACTTGAAAACAGCTTAAGATCTACTAGTCAAAGTTCAAGAATATATTATAATTGTATTGGTGTTTCTTCATAGTTTCTTCAAGCATATGAAGGTGCATTCAGTTAAAATTGCCATTTCCTTCTAGTATCCCGGCACTTGAAGAATTAGAACCTTGACGATGACAAATACTGCTCACGTATTATTGCTGGCCATGTAGCATTGCTATAATATTATTATTATTATCTTGCTTACTTTTTCAGGACTTTCATTTTGGTCTTATTTTGCAGATCAGAACAGACTTTCTAACATATAGTGGTAAAACAATTGCAAGTTTGAGCCAACCTTGCATGTTAAAATTTAGAAGTGAACCTATCCGGCTAATGACGACTCTAGTCAATATTGTTCCTCTTCTTACTGGTTATGCATCAGAAACACAGACTCTGGACGTGAAGATAAGCGGTTTTGTTGAAAGGGAGGAACCTACTTCGTGCTTAAGAGTTACCCTTGAGCCACGATCAGAGTATATACATGGTGCTGGCCTTCCTCAAATATATGATTCATCTGTGGTAATTGAGGCACAACTCCCATTTTACAAGAGGATCATATGGAATTGGAAGATAAGCTTATTCATATGGATTGCAATGACAACATTCTTTGTGCAGTTTCTGTTTCTCCTAGTGTGTTGTTGGCCTTTCATTATTCCAAGATCCAGGCAAAGGAGAGGTCCTGCTCCTCGTAATGGTAAATAAAGTAAAACATTCTTCACCCTCCATTTTTTTTTCTCCTAACAGTGTAAAGCTAGCATGTTCTGACATGTTGAATTCATTTTTTCTTCCTAATTTTCCTTTCCTATCAGCAGTGTATACATGTTTTATTTCACATTACATTATGTAATTTATAATAAAATATAGAGAGTACTCTTCAATCAAAGAATGTTACGAGTACAATCTAAGAATTCAGACAGTTACAGTTGATTCGTGTTTTTCCATTTTTTTTTGTCCCTGTCATTAGTTGATTGTAGAAATGGCTTTTGAAATGGAATGTAGGCTTAACTAAAGCCTAGTGCCAGGAAAACCCAAGTGAAGCCAGTGGGCCTTGAGAACCCTAATTCAATTCTTCTTTGATATTTGATGAATCAAATACTACTAACTGAAATGAATTGAGAAGAGCATTGATGAATGTTCATATTCTCATTCTTTATTTAAAAGAAGAGGCAGAGTTGATGACTGCAACAAGTCGTGTTTAAATTTTGATGATCACATTCACGGGTTTTTAATGAGAATGAAAACACCAGGAAACATTGGTGGTTTCCGGGTTGATGCATCATGCATGTGAATCAGACAATCTTTTGATGCAGCCCATATTCCATAACTCTGATCTTATCTGCTTCAGAGTTGACTCAGTTATCGCTTGTTTTACTTTTCAATTTCAATCATCCCTTAAATGCATGCGTACTAGTAGTAATAGATTTGGGTCCCTACACACTCTAATTTTTCATTTTTCAAAGAGCAAGACAGCATCTGAGAGGCATAAAATAAAATAAGTTACTACTATTGTGGAATGTGGAGCACTTATTAAGTTATTATTATTATTACCTGTCAAGTTCAACTAACTAATCTCAAACATAAATGATTGTCTCTTCATTTCAACATGTAAAAGTTGTCCTATAACGAAACTTGTTGAAATTTTGGTTTTTGCATGATGAGTTAGTCTTCCATTTCAGTTGTTGTTTCTTGACCCAAGTTTTTTATTTCTGCGTATTTGGAGACACACACCCCCACCACGACGATTTTACAGAGCCAATTCAAGACTTGCAAACACACACCCAACTTTTCCTCTTTGCTTGGAAAATATTAACACAACTAACCCAACTGAAATCATACCAAATTAGACTTGATAATTTATAACATTATGTTGAGAATTGATATAGTAATACAATTTGGGCATGAGTCTAAACTCTAAAGACTAGCTTGTCTTTTGACGAAAGAAGCGGTGTTTTTAATAACACGAGAAGGGGGGTTGGCGGTGTGCCTGAGAGCGTTATAAACCCAAGTACCAGCAACAGCCCCCAAAACTGGAGCTACCAAGTATATCCATATCCCTTTGTATTGATTGTGCACTATTGCTGGCCCTATGCTCCTTGCTGGGTTCATTGATGCCCCTGTTATTGCCCTGTCACTCACACCATATTACTCTATTATTTATTTCCTTCCAAAATATCATCATAAATTAATGTTGTAATAATACCATTACCGTACCCTGCAAACATCACATTCAGCAACACCGTGGAGCCAACTGCAAGCCCAGCCAACTCACCTACCTACATCATCCAAAATTAAATTACAATAAATAATAAGCCGTCCAATGCGCTCTCAGTCTCACAACTGCCGTGTCATGTAATAACAACTATTCGTCAAATCATGTACCATTTTTTATGCCCTAGTAAGAATCAGAGTCTACTGAATTGATTACCTAATAATAAAAAATTTAAGAGAAAACATTGCAAGCAAGAAAGAAAATTAGATGTTACCGCTCTGCTATCGGTTGCGACCCCGGATATGACGAACATAAGATAAAAAGTGATGATGAATTCGATGACAAATGCTTGTAGATCAGAGCCAGCTGGGAGTGTTCCTGCGAATTGGTTTTGCTTCCCATCGAATAATAATCTCAGGGTTCCACTTGCAAGTGTAGATCCAACAACCTGAGCTGCTACATAGACCGGTACCTACAACATTAATGTGGAGCCATGAATTTATACCTACATGTGTCACATGGTTTTGGTAATTAATGCCCTAGTGTGAGATAAACCTGTTTGTTTGACTCTCTAATAGTAATTGGAAAAGTCTAGGGAGCCAGCAGATTTATTAAAATCTGGCCAGCACTTAGCCAGTAAAAGAAAAATGAGTGATTTTTCACCATTAGATGAAATCTCACACCATTAAATACACTATTGATGGCTACAACTTACAAAATCTGCTGTCACCCTAGCACTCCTCGTAGTAATTCCTGTTTAACTTTTTGTCTTTATCACTAATATTCTAACCTGCTTGAAGGGGAACCTTCTAGTAGAAGCAAAAGCGATGGTAACAGCAGGGTTGAAGTGGGCACCAGAGATGTGACCGATGGAATACACGAGTGCCATAACGGCCAATCCCCAAACAATAGAAATCCCCGGAAGTGTAACGACATTGTCGTTGTTCTTGTTCACAACCACCGCAGCACACCCTGCAAATATCAAGAAATATGTGCCAACCACTTCTGCCACAAACTGTATTCAAATCTCATGTTACGTTATGCCAGATAGGTTGTGAAGAAAGATCAGAATTAATAATAAGTAATACCTTCTGCAACAAAGAGACAGGGAGAGAGGTGGGTGGTGATGATGACGAGTTTTCGTTGTTGTTGTTGTCTATATTCATAACCACTTCATGCTTTCCATTTGTTTCTGACGATGGATTCGCAGCCATAATTAATCACCTTTGATCCTTGTATTAAGCTTCAACAATGTTTTTAGGTTATGAGAGAAAATTAAAGCGCACACACAACGCAAGTGCCGAAATTCAACAAGGGAGTTGGAATAGAGATGCTTTCAGATCAGATAATCCAAATATAGATGAACAAAACCAAAATGTTTATTTTGGAGCGATGTGATCTGTTTAGTGTTTACATATTTGGAAGCTATGGAGATATAGACACGGTAGGTGGATTTTGATTTTGATTTTCTACTACGAAAGCCAAAATAATGGTGAATCAATAATAAAATACAATAATAATGTAGATAAAGCTTATATGGACTTTTCGTTCCCGGGAAAGCGGTACAAAATAAAAGTGGATACGACTTTCCTCCTTTTTCTTTGATGACTAGTAATAAAAATGTTAATAATAAGTACACGTATACTTTCAATTAAATTCGTGTTTATCATTCTATTTCTTTTGTCAGTTTGGACTCTCAATTAGTCAATTTTACGTATCAGAAATTTAATATAGCATATTAAAAGGCATTATATATTATCACTTAATTAAAGTCTAACTGCAATTATTTCTAATGGTGATACTATAAATATAAATATTTATATAATTAAATCTAACTTAGATT
>NC_029787.2:135663250-135663863 GCF_000816755.2 Arachis ipaensis | reverse complement strand
CAAAAATTTATCGATATAGCATAAAAATTTTTGCACATAACACAAATTTATCGATGTAGTATATAAATTTTCGCTCTTATTGTATTTTATTTATTGGGTAAGTCAATGTTTTAATATGTAGTCTTTAAAAAATTTATGTTATGTACCAAAATTTGTATGTTATGTACCAAATTTTCTATAATATATTTCTGTATTTAGTAGTTTTGTTGAATATTTATATTTTGTTAGTAGATAAGCCAATATTATTCATGACATGTGATTATTCATAAATGTCTGTGCATAATAATTTTAATGATTATATTTAGGAGAAAAAGTAGATAAGTTAATGTTTTAGACATATTATCTTTTAAAAAATTTTGTATTATGCACTAAATTTTTTTGTACTTAGTAGTATTGTTAAACATATATACAATACAAAGAAGAAAATGATAATGACGACGATGACGATAATAATAATGATGACGATGAAGATGGAAGAAAAAGAAAAAAGAAAAAAAAAATCAAATATGAAAAAAAAAAGAGGAGGAGAAGAAAAAATAATTAAAAAAGAAAAGAAATCAAATAAGAAAAAAAAATGCACATACATAAGAAGAAAAAGAAGCATAGAATGACT
>NC_029787.2:135657435-135662589 GCF_000816755.2 Arachis ipaensis | reverse complement strand
GACTCGACTTGTAGACTCATACGAATTTACTTGTTATAAATTTTTTGTAAAAAATATATATATCTTGTATAATATATATATTTACTCAAATATAGGCATTTAAATATAACAATTTTAACATCAAAATACATAATAAATTAATATAATACTACAATTATAATAAATACTCTAAAATACACATTTAAATCTTTCACAAATATGCATCTAGTTCAACATAAAACACACAATCACACAACTAAAACTTCATATAACACAATCGAAAAAACAAAAACAATAAAACAACAATTAAATATTCTAATAAACTAAATCAATAATGCTCCACTTATATAATCTTCAATATGTTCACAATTCCTGCTTCCTGCAATAATCATTTCTAACATGTTATATCAGATTCTTCAAACATGAGCTTTTAGATTTGTCTAAGATAATATGAATGGATGCAAATGCAGAGAGTAAATGGGTTGATACCTTCCTGGAAGCACCAGAGTACAATGATTAATCACAACTGCTTAAGAGAGAATTAGAGATCCAAAGCAATTGTAAAGTAAGAAAATATTCTTGTTTAAAGGAAGAAAACAAGGGAATCAATTAAGATTTTATGATAAATTCACTGCTCAACATTAGAAAGCTTTTAAACATTCTTGGTTATTCTATTTTTAGTAGGGAGGATTATTTAGTTTGCATATTCTCGCAACCTTTAACCATTTCAATGTTAATGTAACCATCTTAAACTTTCACAATTCGATTCTAATCTTAACAACCCAAGGTATATCATCATAATATAGTTAAATACATGCAAATATGCAATGCAATGCACCTGTTATAAAATTGAGAATCTCTTTGATTAATTGGTTAATTCCTTGCATCTTGAGGAGCATTGATTTCGGGACAGCTTGGAGTCAGCTTAGTCAATGCCAATTCCTCGGAAAGTAAATTAAACTAAATAATTAATTTAGTAAAATTATACACTTATTCTTATCCATCTTTAAATAATGATTAGAAATTATGAAATATGAATTAACAAAGTTAATAAATTCATATTTTAAAATTTTAGACATTTAGATTTAATAACAACTAATAACTAACACTAACAAATAACAATTACAAATTATAAATTAAAATACAGTAATTTAAAACAGACTAAATTCACACTAATAAATAACAATTACAAAATGAGAACAACTAGGGAACCAAAAACATATCAGCAAAAAATTAGCTAAAATGTGTTTGGATTCCATAAAAAAACGGATTTTGGTTTGTGCTCCGTGATCTCAGAAGCAGTTTTCAAACATATTATTCAAAAAGTGATTTTAATTAAACGGTTTTGTTTACTTTTTGGCTGGTCACGTTTTAGTTTCATGTACTTTTCCTTACAAAACACATCAATTTAATAACTATTTTTTTTAAACATACCTAAATCTAAATGACTGAATAGAGTCGGCTCAGCTGACACTGAAGAACCAAGGTTGCTGTGCTGTGCAGAAAGATAAGCGACGGACTGACAGAACGAATTGCGGAAGCGCAACGACCGAAAGAGAATACAACGAGCGATGGCAGCATGGCGAATGGCTGAGGCTCCACGAGTTCATATGCTTTGATGCAGAACAGAGTCAATACAGAGTAGAATGAGAGAGTGGAAGTCAGAGAATGGTGGAGAGGGAGACAATGACAAACGGTTTGAGAAACGGCGAGACAGCAGCGAGAGATGAACGGCAAAACGCAAAGACCGAAAAGAGATTGGAGAAGAGAGTAAGTGCGAACAAAGTGAAAAATTTAGCTTTTTAGGGTTCAAAAATTTAATATAACATATTAAAAGGCATTATATATTATCACTTAACTAAAGTCTAATTGCAACTATTTCTAATGGTGATACTATAAATATAAATATTTATGTAATTAAATCTAACTTAGTATAAAGTTCAGCAAAAGCTAACGTACTGTTGCATTACATACTTAGAGTTTTTCTTATTGATATAGTATAAAATTTTTTTATATATAATACATAAATTTTTACACATAATACAAAAATTTATCGATATAGTATAAAAAATTTTGTACATAGCACAAAAATTTATCGATATAATATATAAATTTTCGTTTTTAATGTATTTTGTTATTGGATGAGTCAATATTTTAATATGTGATCTTTCAAAAATTTATATTGTATGCTAAAATTTTTATGTTGTGTACCAAACTTTCTGTGACATACTCCAAAATTTTTGTATTTAATAGTTTTGTCAGTAGATAAGTCAATATCTTGGGTATGTGATCAAAACATGTGATCTTTCATAAATATCTGTACATAATAGTTTTGATAGTGATCATATATAGGAGAAGAAGTGAATAAGTTAATGTTTTAGACATGTTATCTTTTAAAAATTTTTGTGTTATGTACTAAAATTTTTTGTGCTCAGTAATATTGTTAAACATATATACAAGAGAAAGAAGAGAATGATGATGATAATGATGATGACGACGACGATAATGATAATAATGACGATTAAGGTGGAAGAAGAGGAGAAAAGAAGAAAAAATCAAATAAGAAAAAAAAGAAGAAAAAGAAAAAAAAATCATTAAGAAAAAGAAGAAATCAAACGAGAGAAAAAGAAAAAGAAACGCACATACATGCAAAGAAAAAGAAGCATAGGATGATTTGGTTGGATTTAATTAAAAAATTGTTTAACTATTTAATATTTTTTTATTTTTTAAATAATAAATTTAAAAATTAGTTATTTTTAGGTGATAATACACGATTGATTATCTAACAACGTATTCAAATTCAAATCTTTGTTTATAAGCATAAGTTAATATACAAATACAATACAAAATTGGTGGACATACAATCACAAGGCATTAAAAGAAGGTATATGATAAACATCACAAGAATTATTATTGTTTCTTTTATGTGGCTGAAGAAGACACAACAAGAGTTATTCTCAGCTGATCCAAACAGCAACATATATATAAATTGACAACAAATGTGGAAGGTTGATTTGTTGGAAGCACAATGAGAACTCACTATTTCATGGTTGAACTAATAAATATAGCTGTTGAATAGAGTATGGAGCAATTATTATTCTATAAATAAATTAAATGCATGAAGGACGGATTGATTCCATGTTGAATAATTTCATTTCTTTGAAGGAGTCAAAACTTATATATATATAAATAGAATGTAATAAGATTCTCAACGGTTATTAGAATAGTATGAGGACGCTGACATGCATGTTTTACTTTTATTTCGTTTTTATTAGTTTTAATGTGGATACCTTTTTGTGTATTTTTAATATTCAAATTTGTAAAGCCTAAGCCTTAAATAATCCTAAAGACCTAAAGTGTATTCAATAATGAATTGAGTTTTGTAAAATACTAATTCTTTTAATTGACAATTTGCTTGAGTCCAAAATTATTAAATAAACATTAATTACATCAAAATCAAAAAGTGATTGTGAAAAACAAAAAAGCTAATGTGAACTGAGGGAGTATGTTTATTCTTTTTCTAGAAAGTAATAGATCAAGCACCTTAGGTTTATTTTGGTTTTATTTCATTTGATTTTTTTTTATTTTGATTACATTCAAAGTTTCACATTGTAACTAATGCGAAGTAGTTAGATTAAAATAGTAGATATGTTGATCTCTTAAATAAAAATAAAAAGTATAAATTCTGAAAATTAAAAAAAATAAAATAAAATAAAAGTGATTGACTGCTATCTATTATTGACACAACATTTAGGTTATATTTATTTATTGACACATGAACACTAATTATTAGACACAATAGTATACATTCATTATTTATTTGTTGAAATATAAATTTGAATAGACACATGGTACATAAATACACAAAAAAATATATATTTAGTGTTTTTTCTTAAAAATACAATGTATAAGATATAATACACAAGACACAAAAAAATAAATTAACATTTGATTTATATATGAGAGTTATTCGGATAAAGATATCAAAAACGTCTTTTTTTAAGATATTTTTAAATAATTAAAATTTAACACATATAACCGATTAAATTATGTTATTAAGCACCCCAATGGCAATGTACTCAGAACCCACACTTTTCTTGCTCCGGCATCGTATAGTTGCTTCGTCATATATAACGGTAAGCATGCATGTTGGAATTGGTGACGAATTAATTACAGTATGAAAAAGTTTAGGGGTCAGCAACTTTGTTAAATTCTGGTCAGCATGTACATTACAAAAAAAAGTAAGTCATTGGATGAAATCTCACACCATTAAAATAATCATTAATGGTTATTTGATAACTACAAATTACAAAAATTGCTGGCCCTTAACACTTCTCTTTCTTTTAATATACACCTAATCTAATTTAAAAAAAAAAAAATTCTTTCTCCAGCAGTTTCAATCGGTTAGATGAATTCAGTACACTATTAGTATACGGACTACGGTGTCATGTATTATGGAAGTTGCTTCAAACTATATGAGAGAAGAAGACGCCATTTAATGCAAACAACTTTTTTGTGCTAATTAATCTAGCGTCTAAAGTATAAATTCATTTGAATAAGAAAAGAAGCCAAGTTTTATGTAGGATAAATTTAGGTGAATATTCTTATACAATTTTCTTTATATAAAATGAATATTTAAAAATTATTAAATAATTTAATAAATTTGACTAAATTAACATAGGAAATTTAATATTTGCACGTGAATTTCTAGCGTAAATTTAAAAGGAGGAGGGACAAACTTTCATTTGTATTATTAACTAAGGAAGGCAGGCACTTCTCCATTCCATTTCTTTATCACTCCTTTGATGGATACAATAATGATGATCAAGCCTCTCCAATTGAGATAAGAGAAGCGCAAGTAATTATTAATTTGATGGGCAATTATTATTATGAAAATATGTTGCGATACCATGCATGCAAGCATGATGATGATTCAGTTGAAAGAGGCATTCTTGGTGAGGTGAATGATGGGCTTCTCCTTCTTCTCCCTAAGTATGTTGTAGACCCATGCACCCGCCACAGCTCCAATGGTGGGTGACAACAAGTATATCCATATTCCTCTGTATTCATGGTGCACAAATGCAGGTCCTAGACTCCTTGCTGGGTTCATTGATGCTCCTGACACTTGCCTGTTCATTCATTTTATATATATATATATATATACACACTATCATC
>NC_029787.2:135656894-135657133 GCF_000816755.2 Arachis ipaensis | reverse complement strand
TCTAAATATTTTCGCTATGATTTTTGAAATGTCAAAATTTTACCAAATTCAACATAAAAACTGAATAATGCTACACCTAATTAAACTTCAATCATCACAATGCTACAAGTAATTTAATAGGTTTGGGATAGATTAATACGCTGCAATCAGCACATTAATTAGTATGGTAGACCCGATTGCAACTCCAGCCAAGGTACCAACCTGCACATACAATTATATATATTTAAAAATAAAATTAC
>NC_029787.2:135654175-135656809 GCF_000816755.2 Arachis ipaensis | reverse complement strand
AGACTTACATATAATTGATTAAATTATTATATAATAATTTTTAATTATTAATTTCATATGATGATACTTGTGCATGAGTTTTTATTTAACAACAATATTATATATAGAAACAACTCTAATATGAACACGCATGCATGCATGTTATATGAGTATTGACTGGCACGAGCGGTGTGTGCCTTGTGGCTTGTGCGATGAAAACGTCAACCAACTCTTGCGCACTTGCACGTCATCATGCAAAGGGATAAAAACATGCATGCATAGACAATTAGTCAATTTAGGTCCCATTATTTTTATTAATATGTAACGAGGTAATAAAGATAAGATAAAGAAAAAAAAAAATTCCGGCAAAGAGATTCGCCGCCGACAGCAATTGGCTAAAACATATCATATATGAATATTAAATTTAAAAAACAAAAACTTTATATCAAAATAAAATGGCCTACCAGAAAGAAAGAACTAACCCTCATATATTCAATATGATAAAATTAAACTTTCTATAAATTTTTAATTATATCATTAAAAATACTTGATTCAATTATTCTTATTTTTATTCCAAAAATATAAATATATAATTATAAAATAACATAAAATTCTTTTTTTTTAGGAGACTCGAACCCGCAACCTCTTAAATGAGTATGAGGAGACTATGCCATTTGAGTTATAACTCATTAGTCATATTATAGAGAACAACTAGGGAACTAAAAGTATTATAATAATGAGTAGTTTTTCTTCAAGTTTGGCTAAAACAAAGCGCGCGTGATGAGTGGTTAATGGTGGTTATTGTAGTTAAAATCTAGGCAGTTAGGCATGTTGAAAATTCGGAAAAAGGATTATCATATAATTGTCAACGTAATGAGTACAGAAACAGTAGTGGGAGAAGCATAAAATATATGAAAATGAAAGCATTGGTTCAGTTAGCTTACCGCTCTGCTATCGGTAGCAACGGCGCAAATGACAAACATAAGGAAAAAAGTGAGAATGAATTCAATGACGAAGGATTGGATGTTTGAGCCACTCGGCAACGTTCCTGTGAACTGAACTTCAAGATGCTTCCCACTAAATACTAGTCTCACTGTTCCGCTTGCTAGGATCGCTCCAAGCAATTCAGCTGCTATATAAGCCGGTACCTATGCCCAATAATAATATAATAATTTAATGTACATATTTAATAAATAAAAATATTAAAAAAATATTAGAATTTATTATTTTTTTATCGTTATTTAACCATCATTTTAATTTTCTTAGTTTAGTTTTTTTTAGTCTAATAATCTAATAACATATTTTATAAAAAATTATTGAGGATTAATAATTTTTTGTATTTTTTTATCATCATTTTAATTATCACAAATATTAAATCATCTTTAATAAATAAATTTTATTAATTTATATATACAAACAAAAAGACATAAATACAAACTATATTGATTTATATCTACAAAACTTTAGTAAATATAAATAAGAATTATATATTTGTACAAACGTTTATAAATATAAGTATAAATTATAGCAGATCAAATAATGACAAAAAATAATATTTTTTGGTCATGTGACATTGTTACATACTTTATCTCATATTCTTACACATTAATAACTAACTAATAATAAAAGATAATAAATTTTAATGATTCTATAACATTTTTCAATAAATTAATTAACAGAAAACGTGTTTATACCTTACCTATCCTCACATTTCATAATATTGTTGGCAAAGACTATAAACACATTGAAAAGGTGGGGATTGAACTGGTAATGGAAGTCGACGTTAATGGAAAAATTGGAAAGTTGAAGGTTTACCTGAGTGAGTGGAAACTTTGTGATGGAGGCAAAAGCAATAGTTACAGCAGGGTTGAGATGGGCCCCAGAGACATGACCAACGGAGTAAACGATGACCATGACAACCAATCCCCAAACAGTTGCAATTCCAAGAAGCGTTATTTGCTTCCCGTAGTCGTTGTTCACCGCAATCGCTGCGCACCCTGTAAATATCAAGAAATAGGTCCCCACCAACTCCGCCACCATCTGCACCCATCATTTCATTCACATTCACATTCACATTATTCCATCTTAATTAATTAGCTACATCATATATATCCTACTAGTACCTTCTGAAACAGAAGAAAATATTTGCTTGTTTTGCAGGTACCACCTCCTCCTGCTGCTTCCTCAACATCACCGCTTCTTGATGAATACTCACCCATATCTGATGCTTCTTTAATTTAACTTATTGTGTGTCTCTCAACATATTTTTAGCAGGCCGCTCCTCCATTTTATATGCCACAAACACCTCTTTGGAATTTTCCCATAACCTCACCCGAATCTTAAATTACGTACTGCTTTTGATTTCGAAGATAAAACCTAGGATCCATTAATAATTATCTTTATGGAATATATATCATGCTAATAATAATCATCGTTTTTACTCATTCATATTCAAACTTCAATTTTAATACGTTATTAAACTTTTATAAAAACTTTTAATAAAATGTACAATTCATATGTCAATGAGTAATAGCTCAAATGGCATAGTCTCTCCATACTCAATTAAAAGGTTGCGGGTTCGAGTCTCATATCTTTGGTAAAAAAAAAAATGTACAATTCATATTTTGTGTAAATTTATCAGTATAAAAGTCATAT
>NC_029787.2:135651634-135654170 GCF_000816755.2 Arachis ipaensis | reverse complement strand
CAGCAATTAATCTATTACTTTATTATTTTATTAAATTCTTTTCTTTAGAGATTTTTTTCCCCTGAATCAAGGGTGGCAGTTTAGCGCGCTTACGAGTAGAGAAGACAAATGAGCTTGCAAACAAGCCACCGCCATCATAAATGCTCTTCAGGATATCCGGCCCAAAATATTACCACCTACAACTTACTTCAGGCCACTACAAATTTATAAAATGGGTCATTATATGACTATCTTACCGTCATTATAGTTATTATGGTATTTTAAAAAATATTATTAAAACAAAAATAATGTTTTTTAATTATTAAAATATAAAAAAATTGTAATTTTAATTTTAATAACACTTCATAACCACTCTAACTACTATAATATAGTCATATTAAAATTCACTTTATAAAATATGATAAAATGATATGATGACTTGATGATGATACGATGACGAATTGATGATACGAAAATCCAAGACGTGCGAAATTGTTATTATTTTGAAAGAAACAAAAAACGAACGGAATGAAGAAAGGAAAACCGGAAAGCTATTAGACTTTATTGTAGGAAATGACTGGAATAGATAAATATTTCATAAGAGATCAGGGTTCATAAAGAAACAAATTGTATACATACTATTTTAAATAATGAGACTCCAAACAATAAAGACTACATCACTTGTCTTGTGTTTAATACATATACCGATTCAAGAAGATAACACACAACTTCTCCTAGCCACCACCGTATAAACATTACATCACATATATACTCTCATGAACCTAGCAATAATCTTTACTACTATAGTCCGTAGCAGTAAGGTATATTAAATTGTACAATATCAGTATGTATTTTGAATTTAACAATTGTTTTAGAAATTTAATTAATAACCGGCTTAACAATGTGCATATGTTCAAAAAAGCTTAGGAGCCAAATTTGTTCATTTACTGTTAACCTACATAATTACTATCCGAATAAAATACACGTGACCTGTAGTTTAAGTATGGGTAATGCTAAGTAGACAAAAAAAAAGTCAGAACTTACCTTATTTAGCATTAATTAATTGTTGCAACAATTAATAAATGTTAAATAAGGTAAATTATGCCTGCTTATGGCTGATTTTCTTTGGTTACCAAACATTTCCGTAAATATACATTAAAACATGGCATTTGTGCCTGATTATGTCTTTAGTTGTGGTCAAGAGCTTATGAGATTAGAAGGTCGGAGATCCTAACTTGGATGGCATTAGAACCGGCTGAGAGGCTACTTGCAAGATGTTTCGATATTTAATTCAATAATATTTATAGGTCCTCGTGTTTGTTAGTTTTATCGGTTGAGTTTTCTTTTTCTTTAGGGTTTAGGGTTTAGGGTTTAGGGTTTGAAACCGAAAGAAAAATTTTTTTATTTATTAATTTTTAAGCGCAAAAAATTTTTGAGAAAATTTTCAGTTTCCTTCGTACTTGTTGTAACTTCTTTCGGTTTGCGAACCGTAGGTCATTACAATTTCTCTCTCTATCAATCAATGCCACATTAAATTTTAATTAAATAACTCCAATTTAACTACTTTTACTTTCATCTTCTCAAAATATTTTCTCTCTCCAAAAACTTTTCTAAGATTTTCCTCATCTTTCTTCTCATTCTTTTTTCCCTGCTTCTATTCCAGTGAAAAGATGCTATCTTTCCGCGACCACCGACAATCAAATTATTCAATAATCTTCAGTAAATCAGTAAATTTTTTTCCTTTACTTTTTTAAGATCCATGAGCATGTGTATTTTGTTTGAAACTTTTCTACTCTATAACTTTCGTTTTTCTTTACTGTCGCATGCATTTTTTCCATGACTTCAATTTTTTACTTTCACATTCACATTCTTAATCAGACAACATAGTAGAGGTACCACTATTTTAGTTTTTTCTAAGTCTGGTAGTATTGACTTAGGTTTTATTTGCTCTATTTCTAGGTTTTCTCGTACTTTTCTGGGTTTTCCAGAATTCAGTGGATTTCCTTTAAATTTCTTTGGTGGATTTCAAAGTTTTCTCTCTGTAACATAGTGATGGTGCCCCTATAGATTTGTCCCAAGATGTCGAGAAAAAAGGTGGTTGTAACTTGTGAGCACGCTAGCACTTCCAAATGCCCGAGGCCCCGACCTGTCCCTATGCCCCCACCCAATCCAGGCACTAAGCTTGAGGTGAATATCTACTTTTGAATTTCTAAGGAGGTAAAATTGATGCCTTGTACCATTACCCAAGAGAAATTACATAACTTACGAGAAGTCAGGGTCATCTTTAACTCTGACTTAGGTAAGTTATATATGTTGTCGGTTTCGGGTCCCAACGAACACTTATGTCATATAAACGAACATGTCGAAAACGTCTTGGACTGACTGTGGATGTACAAGACCATATTTTTCCCGACTTGGAATCCGACTTCCATTTTCTAACTTTTAAATGAACATCTTAAAGCACACTGGATGCGCTACTTCTCAACTTCACCCGAATAGCTTGGCTATTATTCGCAGCTTTGAATTGTTGTGTTGATTCTTAGATCCCGAACATTAG
>NC_029787.2:135643768-135651532 GCF_000816755.2 Arachis ipaensis | reverse complement strand
GGTAACCCAAATAAAAGAATATTTAATCTTTTTGAGGAATCCTACCATAAATTAAAAAAAAAAAATCAAAATTGAAAGAGTGGAGGGTATAACGCTTTTTTTCATGACTTTAGAGGATGAAAAAATGTTTAACCTCTATTAGAACTTTAATGTCTCACCCCCAAAAATTCGAGTTCAGGAATTAATACTTTCGAGCCCATGAGCATTAACATGCTCATGGGTCTATAGAACAAACGTCCCCTAAGCTTGAGGGATATTTGAGTCGACGAGCATGCTGCTCGAAAACGTCGTTGGTAAGTCTTTATATTCTCAGCTCTTGTCTTCATAATTTCGAATTCCTCTCTTTCGACTTTATGAGCTTATAAAAATCTTTTTTCTTTTGAAATTTACCATGGTTGGAGAAATTGCAGCTATTGCTGCTATGAAGAAGAGGTTACAATCTCAACCCAACCTCCCGATTAACCCCAGTGACGACAGGTTGTCTTCGTTGGCTACAATGAAGAATCTGCTACCACTTCGTGAGATGGAGCTTGATGAAGATTACCATGAAGTTGACACTTTTGACACTTCTTTACATACTTTATAGCATCTTTCGACTTTATGAGCTTATAAAAATCTTTTTTCTTTTAAAATTTACCATGGCTGGAGAAATTGCAGCTATTGCTGCTATGAAGAAGAGGTTACAATCTCAACCCAACCTCCCGATTAACTCCAGTGGCAACAAGTTGTCTTCGTTGGCTACAATGAGAAATCTGCCACCACTTCGTGAGGTGGAGCTTAATGAAGATTACCATGGAGTTGACACTTTTGACACTTCTATCTTTACATACTTTATAGCATCTTTGATAATAGTGGGTAGTAATATCCGGCTCTGATGACCTTTTGAGCTAACAATTTTCTGCCCTAGTGATGTCCACAACACCCTTTGTGGATCTTCTGCAAAACATACATTGTTTGTTGAGGATTAAAATATTTCAGTAAGGACTAGGACACCTTTTTTTTTATATAACTACCCATTTATCATGGTGTATTTAGTTATTTTTAATTGCAATTTTCTAGCTTCCTTAACATCACTAGGAAAAATCCCCTGTTCCAAATACATGTATATAGGATCCATCCAAGTACTAAAGTCAGTAAGTTACTAGAATGTGAGATTGTAACTTTAGAAATACTAACAGAAGGCTCTGTGAGCACTTCTTGTATTAAGCTTCGATTCCCACCTCCAGGTTTGGTACTGGTTAATTTGGATAACACATCAGCTCGTGTGTTTTGTTTCTTTGGCACATATTTAATGTAAAAGGAATAAAAAAATTGTACCTCCTCTTGTACCCTTTTCAAGTACTGATGTAACAAGGATCTCTTGCTTGATATTCGCCATTAACCTAGAATGTTGCAACCTGTGAGTCTCTAAATATAGTGATTTATGTTGCTCCGACTTCCCAAGCTAACAGTAAATATGCATGCAAAGTCTCATACTCAACTTGGTTGCTAGATTGGGAAAATCAAATTTTATGGAGGCCTCAATCACTATGTCATTCCATTTAGTTATGATAAGACTAGCACCTTGATTTTTTTACATTAGAATCTCCATCCACATGAACTTCCCATTTTAGTACCTCGAAAACTAGGTGAGTCATCTCAGCTAAAAAATTAACCATTACCTGTGCCTTGATGGTAGAGCGCAGCTCATATTGTATATCAAATTGAGATAGCTCTATAGACCAATTTACCATCCGACTTACCCAAATAAGGTTTTTGCAAAACTTTTTTAATCAGCTGGCCAGTTCACACGATAATTAGGTAGCTTTGAAAGTACTGAAGCAACTGACGTGCCGATGTCAGTAATACTTTTCTAATTTCGAGTATCTTAGTTCCGAATCTTGAAAGACCTTACTAACAAAATACATAGGTCATTGCGGCTTACTCTCATCCTCTAGTATTAAGGCTAAAGCCATAGTTTCCTGAGTTACAAATAAGTACAGATATAGGAGATTTTCAGGTTCTGGGGTTTTGTTAAAACAGGGGGAGATGACAATAAATTTTTAAAGTGTTTGAAAGCTATCTCACACTCCTTTGTCCATGCAAAATCCACACCCTCCTCATTAAATTAAAAAATAGTCTTGCTTTTTCAGTTGAAGCTCCTAAAAATGTTGACAACGCAACTAACTGACCTGTGATTCTTTGCATCTCTTTAAAGTTCTAAAGACTCGACATATCTAGTATAGCTTGACATTTCTCGAGATTAGCTTCTATTCTCCATTGGGTTACCATAAAGCCTAAAAATTTACCTCCCTCGACTCCAAAAACACATTTTGCTGGATTCAACCTCATCTGATGAAGTTGGAGGCCGCTGAAGATCTCCTGTAGATCAGTAATCAAGTAGAAATTCTCCTTAGTCTTTATCAACATATCGTCAATATAGACTTCCATTTTTTTCCGATTTGCTGCTTAAAGACTTTGGCTATCAACCTTTGATAAGTAGCCCTTGCATTTTTCAAACTAAAAGGTATTATAGTATAATAATAAATCCCTTCAGAGGGGTAATAAAAGCAGTTTTATCTTCATCAGGCTTATGCATAAGTATTTGATTATACCTACTGTAAGTAACCAAGAAACTCAGAACTCGATAACCCGAGGTCAAATCAATCATGTTATCAATGTTCGGTAAAGGAAAGCAATATTTCGTGTAGCCTTTATTCAAATCTGTGTAATCCACACACATACGCCACTTTTCATTAGATTTTTTCACCATCACAACATTAGATTGTCATGTCAAATATGTTAGCTCTGTAATGAATCCAGCATCTAATAACCCCCTAATAACCCCTGAACTTGCTTCTTAACCTCTTTAGCCCGGTCAAGCAACATCTTCCGACGTTGCTGCGCAATCGGCTTAAAGGTGGAGTCAATAGCAAGTTAGTGAGATATGAGTGTGGGGTCAATTCTAGGCATATCAGAGGGTTTCTAAGCAAATAAATCTACATTATCTCTCAGGAAGTTCTGAAGTTCCGACTTCAGGGGGTAAGGCAGATCCTTGTTGATCATAGTATACTTTTTCGTAACATCGCTAATTTGGAATCTTTCCAAATTTCCATTGGGCTCTGGTATTGGTTTCTCTTGAACTCGGGAATCCAAGTCGACCAAGAACACTCTAGTAGAATCTTTGGCCTTATCCCTTAAAGTCAGACTTGCTTTGTTGCATTTCAAAGCAACTATCTTATCTCCCAGGATATTAGCTATCCAACCCTCAGAAGTCAAGAATTTCATAACTGAAAATTTAGTTGATATGAATACATAGAGGTCGTTGATTGTTTTCCTTCCAAGGATCACATTATAAGCTGTTGAATCCTTTAGGACAACAAACTCGGCTGGTACCACTCGAACATTAGCACCTTCTCCCACTATAAATAGGAGATCAATAGCCCGATCAGGCTTGATTTAGTGATATCCCAAACCCACTACTCTAGTAAAATGCGATTTTAGGTGCTAATCCTTTAGCCCCCAATACATTAAAAGCATTCCTGAAAAGTGAATTTGAATCTGCTTCAGTATCAATTTCACAATACCATTTTCCAACCTTACAGTGATCACCTAAGGTTCATCATCATCTGATGTGGTATATCGGAAATCATTTGCCATGAACTACACAGCTAGGATACTAGTCACTTTCAAAACTTTTTAGTTTGCAGCTTTAACATCTTTCTTCATGGCGTTCCTGGACTTTGGGAATTCAGTTTTGCCCACAACTACGTTCACAACGACTTGAGTATCATCCTGGACTTCTACAGTCCTAGTATTTCGGGAGTTTTGGGCCTCCCAATCTTCATCATCATTATGCCGTCTAGGCGACCTGACATGCTGAATAAACTCAAGGAGCTTCCCATCTTGGATCGCCTTCTCTAATGCATCTTTCAAATCCATACAATCTTTAGTTCTGTGACCATAAGACTTGTGATAGTGATAGTATTGTGTCTTATTCAAAGAAGTCCTTGGTCGAATTTGCCTCACTTTTGGAAGGATACCCCTGTGAGATACCCGCTGATACACCTCTGCTAATAACGCCACCAGAGGTGTATATATTGAGAACATGCCAACCCAGAGTGTAGACGATTTTGGAGTTGAGGGTTGGCCTGAGCTCCTAGTTTTGTTAGGTGACGGGGCTGGATTTTTCCTCTTTGTTGAGACCACTGATGAGCGGATAATTTATACCCTTTTAGCATTATTTTTACATAGTTTCTAGTATGATTTAGCTACTTTTATTATATTTTTATTAGTTTTTATTCAAAAATCACATTTCTGGATTTTACTATGAGTTTGTGTGTTTTTCTGTAATTTCATGTATTTTCTGGCTGAAATTGAGGGACCTGAGCAAAAATCTGATTCAGAGGATGAAAAAGGACTGCAGATGCTGTTAGATTCTGACCCTCCTACACTCAAAGTGGATTATCTGGAGCTACAGAAGCTCAATTGGCGCGCTCTCAATTGCGTTGGAAAGTAGACATCTTGGGCTCTTCAGCAGTATATAATAATTCATACTTTGCCCGAGATTTGATGGCCCAAACTGGCGCTAAAAGCCAGCTTAAAACTTCCTGGCGTAAAACGCCAGAATTGGCACCAGAATTGGAGTTAAACGCCCAAACTGGCACCCAAGCTGGCGTTTAACTCCAAGAACAGCCTATGCACGAAAAAGCTTCAATGCTCAGCCTAAGCACACACCAAGTGGGCCTCGAAAGTGGATTTCTACACTATCTGCACTTAGTTACTTATTTTCTGTAAACCCTAGTAACTAGTGTAGTATAAATAGCACTTTTTACTATTGCATTAGTATCTTTGAAATACTTTATCATCTCTGGACATTTAGTCCTTAGACTTTGGAGGCTGGCCATTCGGCCATGCCTGACCTTTTTCACTTATGTATTTTCTACGGTGGAGTTTCTACACCCCATAGATTAAGGTATGGAGCTCTGTTGTTCTTCATGAATTAATGCAAGTACTATTGTTTTTCTATTTAATCACGCTTGATTCTATTTCTAACATACTCACTCGTACTTCAATCTGGAGAATGATATCATCCGTGATACTCATCATTATTCTCAACTCTATGAACGCATGCCTGACAACCACTTCCGTTCTATTTGAGCTCAACGTAGTCATTGGGCGACAGCTTGAGTGCGTATCTCTTGGGTATCTAATACACGGACCGAGTCTGTGAGATTAGTATCTTTGTGGTATAGGCTAGAATCAATTAGCAGCATTCCTGGGATCCGGAAAGTCTAAACCTTGTCTGTGGTATTCCGAGTAGGATCTGGGAAGGGATGACTGTGACGAGCTTCAAACTTGCGAATGTTGGGCGCTGTGACAGTGTGCAAAAGGACAAATGTCCTATTCCGACGCTAGCGGGAACCGACAGATGATTAGCCGTGCGGTAGCTGTACATGGTATTTTTCATCCGAGACGAGCAATCCGACAGTTGATTAGCCGTGCAGAGATCGTACCTGGTATTTTTCATCCGAGAGAATCATACAGCTTGCCATGGAAGGGAGCACGCATGGTTGGAAGAAGACAGTAGGAAAGCAGAGGTTCATAAGCAACAAAGCATCTCCAAACGCTTATCTGAAATTCCCACCAATAAATCACATAAGTATCTCTATCTTATTTTATGTTTTATTTATCTTTTAATTATCAAAGCCTCATAACCATTTGAATCCGCTTGACTGAGATTTACAAGGATGACCATAGCTTGCTTCAAGCCGACAATCTCCGTGGGATCGACCCTTACTCACGTAAGATATTACTTGGACGACCCAGTGCACTTGCTGGTTAGTTGTGCGGAGTTGTGAAAAGTGTGAATCACGATTTCCCACACCAACCATCCTCGAGACGTCCTCATCACACATATACTCCCAAGTGATTTGATGTATTTCTTCCATGAATTTTACATTCTTGGAGGTTAAATATCTCCTAAAGTCTCCCTCTAATATACCAGCAATGAGGTAGAGGCACACGATTTCAGGAGTTTATGTGTTCACTTTTAACAAAGCTTTGTTAAATCGATCTATGGAATCTCAGATACTCTCTCCCACTCTTTTCTCCACGCTAAGTAGCGAGATTGGATGCTTGGTTTGAGTTCTTCTCGCGATAAAATGTGCTAAAAACATGGTTTTAATGTCAGCAAATTAAGAGATGGAACCGGAAGGCAGTGTGTTGAACTAAGCCATTGCTGGACCTGATAACGTCGTCGAGAAAGTCTTACATCAGATCATATCTCCCACCCTTTCAAGGTTCATTCTGACCTCAAAAGCATCAATGTGCTCCTGAAGATCTGACTTTCCCTCATACTTCAGGTTTGTTGGCTTATCAAAGTGCTTAGGTAGGCAAAACTGAAGCACGTGGGAAGCAAATGGAGTCTAGTGTATAATCACATGTTTCCGAGCATCCCTATGCCTTTTAAGACTCGGGCTCCTTTGCGGAGTTCGTCTCCTTTTAGACTGGACCAATCAGGACTCATCCCTTCGTCGCCTTTCGAACTCAGGATGATCGTCATCAAGTTGCAACGACCTCCTGTGTCTTAGAGGTGAATGCGAACGTCTCCGATTGTTATCTTATCGCTGATTAGGGGGACCTTTTCGGATTTTTCCTTTCACGACTATGATCATCATGGCCTATGGCGGTGTGAGTTCGAGACCGGGATTGCCTTGATTGTGACCGCTCTGCCAGGAGACGTTCCAACTCCTCCTGGTAGCGTTCCAGTTCTTGCACTCTATGGCGCATTTCTTGCATGGCATGGATGTAATCATTTCCTAACCCAGCGAAGTGACGAGCCCCCGGGTTTTGAGCTCTTGTGTTATGGGCTTCAACATTTTGCACTTTACGATTTTCGAATCCTAGGAGAACTTGACGTTTTTCATTGGTTAGTGGGATGACATCTGTTTCATGCCAGTCATCATGGAATTGCTCCATAAAAGGAGTGTTCGTGTTAATTACCGAGTGAATTTTCTCAGGCATGGTTCTGACAACGTAAGATTTTCACAGATGACGCTAAATGTTCATACCTTTAGTTGTAGTCACAAGCTTACGAGATCAGGCGAAGATCCTAACTTGGATGGCATCGTAACCAGACTGGGAGGGCTACCTGTAAGACACTCTGATGTCTAAGTCAGTAATGTTTACATGTGCTAGTATTTGTAAGTTTCACCTGTTGAGTTCCCTTTCCCTTTATTCCCTTTTTCCTAGGATAACAGTTTTTTTGGCATTGTCTGCCTTTAACGCCTGTTTTCAATGCCATAATTTAGTAGTTTTATGAGATTACGATTTTATTAGTCTTAATGATATACCCATTATTAGTAATGTATTATTCTCATTTAGCTATGATGTAGAGTGGCTAATCTTGTCCATAACAGTGTCAATTTTTGGGTATATTTTTTTTATATAACTTCTTTTTATAATATAATGACAAACTTTTTAGTTCTATACTTTTTATTTCTGTTCCGTTATCATTCATTTCAAAAGTTTAAACTGATGAGAAAAAATAACATGAACTGAATGAACATTAGAAGAAGGCAACACGAATAAATTTGCTTAATTTTTGCATATATCTTTTTTTTTACCTTATGCTATTTTTTGTCTCTTTTGAAATTCACCAGATATCGAATTTTAGACCTTTCGGATAGAGAAATATGATATCATATCATGATATTATTCTCCCCAAAAAACTTAAGCTGATATAAAAAAATAATATGAATAATTATATATTTAACACTTTTT
>NC_029787.2:135640443-135643634 GCF_000816755.2 Arachis ipaensis | reverse complement strand
AATGTATATTCCCAAAAATAAATAGATGATGATGGATCAAAATGTTGCATCTAAAAGCAGATAAAACTGATGCCATTGCTACAGAAGACGAAAGGAAACAGTAATATTTATAGTTTATACGGAACTACTAGTTAACGAGAATATCTAATCTAATAAATAGTATTATTCATCACAAGTTACCACATTCTTACAAACTGAAAATCTCACAGAATGTAGACGCGTAGGAAGGAGAAGTTCATCGTGCCAAAACTCTTGTTTAAGAAAATAAAAATGTTGTGTCTTGTGACAAGCTATGCAAAACTTTCACTTAGTGCTGTTTTTGTCATATTTACTTGGATTATGCTCTTATTAGTGAGATTCTGATAGGGTTAATGAGAAATATCGATCGATGTTAAACGTTATCATCTTAGTATATAAAATCTAGGATACTTTATTAATTTTATTTGGCTGGTGATAATATTTAGAAATAATATCGATGGAAAAACAAAAACAAACATCATAGGGTAAGTAGTATTATTTATATCGACTGCTTTGGGCTATCTACTCTAGTAAGTAGTAACAACACAGTGGGCTTTTTCTTTATTTGGGCAAATCGAGTATGCACAACCGATGCAGCGGAACCAAAAATTCTATATGAGAGGGCCAAATTAAATATAAAATAAGTTAAAAGATAACTCTTAGAGTTTTAGTGTTAAAAATGTTTATCATTCTGTTAGTTTTTATAATTTTATCAAATTTTTAATCAAGTCTTTATTTTTTAATTAAATTTTTATATTTTTTTTTAATTTTATAATTAGATCCTTCTTAATATAAAAAAAATTGAATATTTTCTTGTAAATTGAAAATATTCACAATTAAAGACGTAACTAGATCTTTGACCATATATTTTAGAAAAAATATTTTGTTACTTTTAACGTTTTTAATATGAAAAAGACCTACTTAT
This sequence comes from Arachis ipaensis, assembly GCF_000816755.2. Taxonomy (NCBI): domain Eukaryota; kingdom Viridiplantae; phylum Streptophyta; class Magnoliopsida; order Fabales; family Fabaceae; genus Arachis; species Arachis ipaensis. The sequence continues at coordinate 135,642,691 of NC_029787.2, read as the reverse complement.
AAAATTAAAAGCAATATAAAGACCTAACTGAAAAAAAAATGTAGAGTCCTAATTGAAAATTTGATAAAATTATAAAGATCAACAAAGTAATTAAACCTATTAAAAAAAGACTGACCAGTGTTGATTCAAATGTAAAACAAAAATTAAAAAAAAAAAAAAGTATTAATCACCTAACATCTTTCCAGTATTCAAGCCGACCATGATTTACCCCAATTCAAAATAAAAAAATGCAAGATTGAAATCTGCAAGCATATGTTTACTTTAGCTGACCCCAAGTCAAGAGATCTTAGCTGTTTTATATGAAAAAGTCTAGGGGCCAGTAACTTTATTAAATTCTGGTCAGTATGTAACTAGTAAAACAAAAGTGAATAATCCTACACCATTGGATGAAATCTCACACCATTAAAAACATCATTGATAGTTACTTGATGGCTACAAATCACAAAAGTTGCTGATCCCCTAACACTCCTTGTTTTATATTAGTACAAGCAGAACAATCCAAAATTCTGGCACCAAATAACAGCTTAGAGTGCTAGAAGGAAATTCAGAAACCTGGCTCCAATTCCAGTGGAAAGTGAAAACACTATGCACTATTACAAAGCACACTTCCTTCCAAATGGATAATGTAAAGTGCAAACTAAGAAGCTAGTTGAACTCAAAATTTTTTTTTTACTAGGCCACAACTGAGATAGGCAACTTTGTAACAAGTTTTCTAGTGACAAAAGGCATTTCGATTAACAAAAGCCAAACTATAATATCCTACTTTTGGTACTTAGTTCGTGTCTTTCACATGTACGCGTGATTAGTTACTCTTACTAGTCTACATGAGTCATAAATTACTAAAATTAGGGTTTTCTGATTCTACTAAATTCCAGTTTCTTACTCAATTTCCCATGCTCTAATGTATCTTATTACTGAAAAAAGTAATCTTCTCAGAGTTCACACATAACAGAAGAAAACAAAGATACAGAAGGAAAGGGATAGTTTAGTTTTATGATTGTTACTTTTCCCAAAAAGCTTTGCATTTTCAGCTCTCCAAAACACATTGTACAAATTATTGATTGATTATGTAAATCTATACCACTTTCTAGATAACAAAGTGGCAACTAAATGATAAATAAGATTTCCACTCTAGCTTCAATTATCCTTCTCACCTCTCAAAATTGATGAAAATCATAGACAACATTACAACAACAACCAACCAACCAACCAAATAAACAAAAACAAAAAATGAATTAATCTGAGAGAGTAAAAAACAAAAACAGATCCAATTAACCAAAAGAGAAGGGATCTCAGCGTGTGAATCCACAAGAGAAAACCTGGTGGGGCAACCTCAATGCCTCAGATTTGGTGAAGCACATGTCATCAAGGTCGTTGCTTGTGCACCAGCTGCACTTTGAGTTCTGAGAGCATTGAGACTCCATAGCCAGCTCTCCACAGCTTGGAACCACCGTGAACCTCTTACCCTTAAGCCCAAACACCCTCCGAGTTGGGGACACCCCATCAGAGATTTGCCACAGAGAAGCAAGGAGGACCACCATAACGATGAAGGGTACCTTGGATTTCATGAGAGAGAACCCCATTGATGGATGCAGAGCTCAAAGCTTTGGACTTTGGAGAAATGAACTAGAACGAAAGTTGCTAGCTTTTAATTAGAAACTAAATTTGTAACTTTGATTGTCGCACATTGGAAAAGTGGACTTTCAGTTTGTGTACAAGAAAAGGATGTTGGAACGAAATCAAGGAATGAGAATGACTCTGTTTGATGAGAATTGAAGAATAAACTTATAAACCAGTGAATGTGACTGTTCTCCTTGTCAGAACGACATCGTTTTCTCGTTTTGCTGTGAAATAATAATTAAATAGAGTAATACCTCAACCAATTTTAATCACTAAATCAAACCTCAAATTTTTATTTTATTAGACAAATCTATCTCATATTAGATTGTTTGTCTATATAAAAAAACTAATATGAGAATTTTAAAAAATTTTAAAAATTCATATGTCAAACAAAATAAAATATTAAAAACTAATTTAGTAATTAAAATTTATTCAGTATGAAATTATCTGGCTAAATATTTTATAGGGACTAATTTAAGATATTATTTAAGTATTTGTTTTGATATGATGATAAATTTATACGTACTGGTACAGTTTAAAAATGGACAAATTAAAACACGACACGTAAATTATATTTTTCACGTCAATATTTATTTTTTTAATATATTTCATATTATTTTTTTATTAA
>NC_029787.2:135624854-135640319 GCF_000816755.2 Arachis ipaensis | reverse complement strand
TTTTAAATTCTAGTGTTCTTAATCTCCTATTTTCTTTTCCGTCTCTTCTCTTTGGTAAAGAAGAAGAAACCTCTTTCAGTTTCTCCATGACCATCTATCGATCTTAATCTAAATCGTCTCTACTCCTTCCTTGGGGTTCTCTCGTCATTGTGTCTTGTCACCATTAATTCCCACCTGTATCTGTCAACCCTATCGCATTCATCCTTTTCCCAACTTTTTCTCTTAAAAAGTTCTCTAAATTAATATTAGTGATCAATCCAAGAGCCAAGAAAAAAATATCTCTAGAAAGCTCAGCTAGGATTTCGACTCAAGAGTACGACTTAGTACAGCGAAATACCAAAAAAGTGAAAGATTGGACGGAACTCGATCTGAACCAAAGAAGTGAGATCAACGAGGAACGTATGCTGGAGGCCGATAATCTAGACTCTAGGACAAATGTATCCTATAAGAATACACTGCTGATGTCTCTAGGAGATCTATATTGAGGATGAAGAACCTTATGCTAAAGATAGGTGGTATACAGAGGAGGGTGAGTCCTCCAAAGAAGATAAACCCTTTGATACTTGCCCTGTCATTCCGGTCTCAAAGGACGAATTTCATGAATGGTGCAAACCATGGAAAGCGGCTCTTATTGTTAAAGTTCTTGGAAAAAAGGTGCATCTTGGATTTATGGAACAACGACTCAGTAGAGATTGGATAAAAAAAGGTAAGATTCATGTTATTGATATGGATCACAATTACTTTCTTGTTCATTTTTCAGAAGAGGAGGATTATAATCATGCTCTTCTCGGAGGTCCTTGGATGGTAGCTAGACATTATCTTATCGTTCAACGTTGGAGACCCTTTTTCCTATCAAATGAGAACACAGTAACGAAGATAGCAGCATGGATCCGTATTCCTAATCTTCCTGTTGAGCTATACAATCATAAATTTCTGTGGAGGGTTGGATCAACCATCGAAAGCATGCTAAAAGTTGATTGTGCAACCTCTATTCATTCCAGAGGAAGGTTTGTGAGGACATGTGTTAAGATAGATCTATCTAAAAAATTGGTGCCTAGAATCTCGGTCATGGGGTATACTCTACATTGAATATGAATGTCTTCACCTTATTTGTTTCGAGTGGGGAAATATGGACACAAATCAGACCAATGCCTTGAAGTGGTTGCCGGCGAGAATGTCCAACCAGGAGTGGCAGATCTTGACGATTCAAAAGGGAAAGCAGTCAATCAGGACGTGGACATTAATTAGAGTCAACACAAGAATTAGGGCAATAAAGGAAATCAGCAGATTCAGCGGGCTAATCAAGATCCTCCGGATTTTGGACCTTGGATGATGGTGAGAAATCAAATTAGAAGAAAGCAAGAGAAAATCTCACTGGGAAATAAAAGGGTGAATAATACGAATGACAATTCCAATAATGGAAATGTTTCCAAAAATGGATCTAAATCTTCGATGGAAGGTGGATCAAGATTTAATATCCTGACAGTAAAAGATGATGAAATGAGAGTAGATAATGAGGCGAGAGTTTCGCAATCTGATTTCAGTCATGCTAATAATGTTGTGGAGGTTCATCCCAATGACACAAACATTACTACTATAATAGCCATGCAAACTGGGCCAGGCTCCTTGCAGGCCCAAAACTTTCCTTTCCTAGGGAATATTGTCCAAAAAAAGGTGCTGAGGCCAGAAGCGGGCAAAAACCCACAAGGGCCAAGAGAAAATTCGGGCATTCGTATTGGGCCCATCCTCCCCAAAAAAAGGATTCAAGACCAAACAAAAATATCAAGAAAATATTCCTGTGAATGCAAGCAGCATAGCTGAATCTTCCCAAGCCAAGACCTTTGCCTCAAGGAACCCTAATACACAAGTTATAAAGATGGTGATGCTGGAGAGCATGAGAGAAATAAATCGCCAACAAATTGAGGCTTACGAAATCTCCAAAAAACTTCCTAATGTGCTCGAAAATCATGTGGTTGTTAATACCTTCATGTCTCAGCAACCCCTGTCCCAGTAAAGTGGTGGTGGTGGTGATCGATAAAGGAGTTAAGGAGGTCCCTCCTTATCTAACTTCAAGTAGCACAACGGGGGAATCAAATTCAGGAAAAGGAGGAATGAAGGTTATCCCTTCGGTTCGAATCCCTTTGACAGGTAAGCCTAGTTCTCAGAACTTGGGATAAGGTTGCTGGGTCTGTTTGATCTCCCTTCTCGTGATGTTTACCATAAATATCATTGTTTGGAATTGCCGTGGAGTGGGGAGGGGGTAAAGCCTTTGCCACCCTTATCAGAGATATTAGGAGAGATTATGAGGCTCATTTCGTCGTTTACTCGAAACCCACATCAGTGGGAACCATCAAAAAATTGTTAGAGATAGAATGAGCTTTGATAAGTGTTGTATTGAAGAGGCTAGAGGCCACTCTGGTAGCATCTGGTGCCTCTGGAACTCGAATTTTTAGAAAGTGGATGACATTCTTCAGAATTCTCAGCTTATTCATTTAAAAGTGAAACATAAACACTCTATGCCTTGATTGCTCACTGTTATTTATGGGAGTCCCCAGCGTTTGATTCGGAAAGCTCTTTGGAATAATCTAAAAACCTTGAGTAACTCCATTAATTTACCTTGGCATATGATTAGGGATTTCAATGCCTTGCTCCAGGATTTTGAAAGGAGAGGGGGTGCAGGATGGAATCAACATTATGCCTGTATGGAGTTTAAATCTTGCTTTCAGAAGTGTGGCCTTATTGACTTGTGTTACTCAGGCTCTCCCTTTACGTGAAAAAAAGGCATCTTAATGAAAAGACTTGATAAAGGTCTCTGTAACATTAACTGGTATGTGACCTTTTTGGATGCTTGTGTCAAGCATTTATCTCCCCTCAAGTCTGACCATTCCCCTTTGTGCCTTCAGCTTTCAACTCCAGTTGTGCCTAATAGAAGACGCAGACCCTTTAGATTCTTGGCTTCTTGGCTCATGCATCCAGATTTTGAGAGACTGGTTTCTTCTAACTGGAATTTTAGAAACTTTTAGGATGATTGTGTGAAAGAGTTTCAACTATCTCTAAAACATTGGAACACCAATGTCTATGGGAATACTAAAAAAAGAAAACAAAGATCCTGAGAAGGCTTCATGGCATCAATAATAATCTGAGCGGAGGAAATAACCGTTTTTTAGAGAAACTCCAGAAGGATCTTTAGGCTGAGTATGAGGATATTTTAGTGCAAGAAGAACTTCTATGGTTTCAAAAATCAAGATGTAATTGGATTGAATTCGAAGACTGTAATACCAAGTATTTTAATGGAACAACTATAGCAAGAAGAAGAAGGAATAAAACTGTCTCTTTGCAGGAGGAAGACAGGGCTTGGGTGTCTGACCAAAAGTCTCTTGAAAGGATGATCACTATCTTTTATATCAATTTGTATACTGATGATCAACCTAATGCTCCTTTCGTCTTAAAAGGTTCCTTTCCTGCCTTGTCAGATGAAGATTGTGATCTGATTGGAAGGAGCTTTAATCCTATTGGAATTAAAGATGCTTTGTTTAGTATGGGGGGCTAAAAGCTCCGGGATCGATGGTATTCAAGCTATCTTCTATCAGGATAAATGGGATACTATTGGTGTGGATCTTTGCCATTTGGTTGAGGAAGTCTTCCAGGATTCGCACGCGGTGACCAGCATTAATGAAATGCTCATTACTCTGATTTCGAAAGCTGATCAAGTATCTTCCCATAAACAGATGCGCTCTATAAGTCTTTCCAATGTGTCCTACAAAGTTATTACTAAGGTTCTGGCTAGAAGGATTCGGAGTTGCATGAAAATGTTAATTAAGCCGACTCAATCTAGTTTTGTTCCGGGGAGGTAGACTTCTGATAATATTATTAATTCCATGAAGAATAAGAAAGGGGTAAAGGGTTAGACGGCCATCAAGATCGATTTAGAAAAAGCTTATGATAGGCTTAAGTGGGGTCTCCTTAGAGACACTCTTCATGATATTGGCTTCCCTCAACACATTATTCATCAACACATTTCCCTCAACACATGATATAGGTTGTTGATTATGATTGAGAATCTCTCAAATACTTCATCAATACTTTCTCCATCCTTCATGTTAAACATCTCGTATTCTTTTCACAGCATATCAATCCTTGTTTCTTTGACCTGTTTAGTGCCTTCGTGTGTAACCTGGAGTTTTTTCCAGATTTCTTTGGCTGTCTTGCATCTAGACACCTTTCGGTACTCTTCAAAGCTGATAGCACAGTGAAATAGGTTGACAGCTTTAACATTCAACTCCACTTTCTTCTTGTCATCATCATCGTTCCATTCAGTTTTTTCTTTTGGAGTCACCACTCCATCAGCACTTGTCTTTGTTGGAATCTTGGGGTCGCTTACAACAATCTTTCATATATTGTAATCAATGGATTGGATGAAGATCCGCATCATCTCTTTTCAGTAGGCATAGTTCTTCCCGTTGAAGAAGGGAGGCATGTTATTTGGCTGGCCTTCTGTTAGAGTGTAGGCAACTGTGGTTGTGTCCAAGTTGTTTGCCATTGAACCTTTGCTCCAAGCGGTAAAACTTGATTCTTGAGACCTTGGCTTTGATTACCAATTGAAGGTTATAGAAGGCTTAGAGAAGGGGATTGAATCTATGGCCTTCTTTTACTTTAATGATCTAAGCCTTTACTTGCAAACTTTTACTTAGAGTCTGTTTAAACTGTGCAGCGGAAACTTTATGAGACAATTTCGTTTTGTCTCATAAATAATAGAAAACAAATCTTAGAGTAAGAGAAGAAGAATGACATAAGCATGTATTCTGGTTCAGTTATCTTGTGCAATGCAACCTACATCCAGTCTATTTTTTAGTTTCTCACGGTATTTTTCAGTCTGATCCAACAAGTCAAGAACTAATTCGTCGCGGTACGAACTCTATTTAAGGATTTGTCGCTGGCCAATAAATTACTGTATACACAAGATGAAATTCAAATCTCCAACACTTAAATAAACTAATGAACTAACTATTAGACCAACCCAACTTAATTAGCTCGTGTACTATCTTTACCACGACTAAAAGACTCATGTAGTTAGACTTTTGAGACCGACCTTTTTAGTTTTGGCTTTAAAAGATTCGACCTGTTGGCATCATTAAGATTTTCTTTTGATGAGTAAATTAATTATTTTCAAATTAAAGAAAAGGTAAATTAACAAGATAGTCTTATATGTCCATATAGACAACAAAAAACATATGTCCAAATGTATATAAGGTTTATAAAATTAACTTTGAAATATATAAGTGACAAAAAAAATTTAAAAAAATTTAAAAGTTTGGCAAAAATAAAAAAATATTATTTTATATAAATTGCAAATAATTTTATATTTGAAAAATGACTTATGCATTTAATTTACTATCTAAAAAGTATATATAAAAGTTCGAAACAGAAATCGACCTTTATTTTAAACATCTTTCGTTATTTAGAAAAAATAGTTTTGTATGTCATAAAAAATTTTAAGAAAAATCATATAAAAAATAAATTTTATTTATCTATGAGTAAATTTATAGATAAAAATAAGAGTCCATTAACAGTGCCAATTATGCATGCACTATGTCTGAGTAATGGTACAAGACAACAGACAAGAAGATGTTGTAGGACCACGAAAGCAGATCTACAAAATAGTAATTTCAAGCCCAACATTAGAGTGATGAGCAGCTAGCTGGAACATAACATAATGTTGCATGTTTAATAATGTCAACTTCGAAACAGCATGTCGCCCGTGTCATAAGATTGAGTTGGGACTGGGCATCATATTATTGACTCATCTAACTATTATTACTACCATAAAGATCAGGTATTAATGACTGAGGTCTGAGACACTAATAACCGAATTATTAATTATGTTCAGAGTAAATCAGGTAAGTCCACAATAATCAAGTGTATGTATATAATCTAATCTAATTAAAACACTTATTAAATCTACACTTATTAAAAACTCATCACTACAGTAATGGGTTGCATTAATGCTCAAGGAATTCTTTTATGGAAAAGTCTAAGGAGTCAGCAACTTTGTTAAATTTTGGCCAGCATGTAACCAACAAAAAAAAGTGAGTCATTGGATAAAATCTCACACCAATCTCACACCATTAAAACCATTATTGATGGCTATTTGATGGCTACAAATTACAAAAGTTACTGACCCCTAGCATTCCTCTTCTTTTATTATCTGATCTTGTGCTCTAACCACTAACTCAATTCACAATATTTTCATGTATTGCTTTCTGTTCAAGGTTAAGCAAATCCACAGTTGCTTCTAGTTTACTTTAATTACATTACATGCACAAAAATTTATTTTTGATTCCTTAAACAAATAATTCATCTGCCTTATGATTAAATCAATTCAAAGAAATAATAAAAATAAATAAAATACGATACTTACTTGTTCTTCACGTCATTTCAAACACCAAACTTGATAGGATCAGATCAACTCAAGCCACGAAATAGAGAGAAATCTTCATCATATCTAATCCAAAAATTGATGGTGCCATCGCAGAGAATGATAACCACGTAAATCAAAATAATAACTGATGAACTAATTGTAAAGCGCAGCTAATTAAATACGAAAAAGAAACAGAAAGCAATAACTACATTTTATGCTGAGAAGTGGAAATTGTTTTTCTTAACAAATACACACTTATTTTGTTTCACTTATTTTGATAAAGAGTTTAGATTTCATTAAGGGAAGAAACTCATAATGTATAATGTATGAGAAATTGAGAATAAATTTAAAATTTTAATTAAACTTTTTCATATTTAAAATATTGCATTTGAGGTAATAAGAGAAAAAAAAAGGTGCAAAATGACTTCTAAATGTTATTTATGGTAAAGTTTAAAATAATGATGTCATTTAGTCACGCGCCACACACTCTCTCTCATTCTCCTTCTCCTTCTCCTCCTCCTTTTTTTCTTATGTTTTTTTTTTTCTTTTTTTTTTTCAATGTCATCGTCGCTATAATCACTGTCGTTGTCGTGGTAGTATTTAGTTTTTATTTTTTTTTTCTTATCATCCTCTTTTATTTTCATTATCATGATACTCATCATCTTTATCTTATTTTTCTATAAATATTTAGAAGATTAGAGAACAAAAATTTTGATGCAGAACACAAATTTTTAGTGTATAACACACAAATTTTAGTATACAACACAAATTTTTGAAGGACCATATGCCCAAAACATTGAACCCAAATATTGAAATACGCACAGTACATAAATTTTGATGTACAACATAAAAATTTTGGTGCATAATACATAAATTTTGATGTGCAACACAAAAATTTTTATAGGACTACATACATAGAACATTGACTCACCCAACTAACAAAATATATTTACAGTAAATTTGTGTGCTAGCAAAAATTTATATACTATATATAGGGGTGTTCAAAAAAATAAGTTTAACCAATTTCTTTAGTATAAATGATTAAAAGTCTTGTATCATAGTGTACTCATCATAAATGTATAATTTCAGTTTGATCAATCCATGATCATATTAGAATGAAAGATTTTATAAGAAGGAGGATAATAAACAAGAAATTTTTGTATCAAAGAGAAAAAAATAAAGATAAAAAAAAAAAACTAAAAAAAAAAGATAAATGATGATAGAAAAAAAGAAGAAGAGAGGTTGAGAAAGAGCGAAAGAGGGAGGAGAGAGGTGGAGAGAGAAAGATGGGAGGAGAGAGGGGAGAGAGGTTAAATCTGATTTTTTATGTTAAAAATTAATTTTAGCATATAAACTAGTTTAAATTAGTTTTATTTGTATGAATTGGTTTAAACTGGTGATACGAGTCCTGTGGGACAAATTGAGAACTGTCATATGCCAATTGGTTTAATTATAAAAGTAACAACTAAGAGAATAAAAGAAGATTTTGCAAACATGGCTAAATAATTTATTCAGGAGATACATCAAGAATTGGACAAGATAATGATTAACAATTATCAAAAGTCAAACGTCTTACTACTTACAAGATGTATTGAAAACTCTCATTAGTCAAGATAAATTAAAAATACATCACTTTCTTAGAATTTATTTTATGTTTATTTTATTTTTGTTGTTTTGTTTGTTTTAGACCCCATTATGATTTGACCCATTTTGTTAGCTTGGATGCAGAAGGTAAAGCTGAAAAAGTTAAAGCAATGCACTTGAAAGCACGTGAGTTGCTTGAAAAGAAAAACAAGTTGACAGCTCAACGGGTGAATAAAGGTCGAATACAACTTGTCTTTGAACTTGGTGACTGGGTATGGATTCATTTGAGAAAGGAGAGGTTTCCTACTCAAATAAAATCCAATTTAGACCCTACGGGTGATGGTCAATTTCAGGTGCTCGAAAAGATCAATAACAATGCTTACAAGATTGACATTCTAGGTGAGTATAATGTATCAGCTACTTTTAATATCTCTGACCTATCTCCTTTTGATTTAGATGCAGATTCGAGAACGAATTTTTTTCAGGAGGGAGGGAATGATACGAGTCCTGTAGTACAAATTGAGAACTGTCATGTGCCAATTGGTTCAATTACAAGAGCAACAACTAAAAGAATAAAAGAAGAATTTACAAACATGGCTAAATAATTTGTTCAGGAGATGCATCAAAAATTGGGTAAGACAATGATTAATGATTATCAAAAGTCAGACGTCTTACTATTTACAAGATGCATTGAAAACTCTCATTAGTCAAGATGAATTAAAAATACATCACTTTCTTTGAATTTATTTTATGTTTATTTTATTTTTGTTGTTTTGTTTGTTTTAGGCCCAATTATGATTTGACCCATTTTTTTATTCTAATAAACTTATGAATTAGGGTTATAAACTTACGAGGTATAAAAACCCTCTAAAATCTGGTAGTTACTTTTTCTTTAATTTTGATGAATGAAAATTTTTGAGTTTCTTTAAAAATTTTGGGTGTAAACAGGAGAGGTAGAGTGATTCCCTTAACTGTTGTATCAGGAAATCAAATTGAGGCAGGGGACTCCCTTTCTTTGATTTTCCCTCTCACTCTGAGTTACGTTCTGTATCAACTAGCGCACTACATTTTAAATTGATTTAAAATAAGTTTCTTTGTGAAAAATTGAAACATGAACACCCCTAACTATATCGATAAGTTTGTGCACAATTTTGTGTGTTATACTTTGAAAATTTGCGTGCTACGTTTCAAAAACTTGTATGCTATATGCAAAAAATTTGTGGGCTGTCGATAAGTTTGTGTTATGTGCAAAATTTAGTGTGCTATATTTCGAAAAATTGTGTGCTATACTTTAAAATTTGTGTGTTGTAGAAAGTGCAGAAAATGCAATACACACTCTAATTAGGCGCTAGTGGAGCGCGTATATACACGTGTTATTTTGAGAGTATATTTTATTGTTAATAAGTTAACTTAGTTACTAAAAAAACTTGTACATATAATATCACTCTTTCTATAATAGGATGTGATATTAAAAAAGAACAATAACAATATTTTTTGTTAGAATTAGAATGTACTACTTTTTCAATTATAAATCAAATTAATTTGTGCAGGAAAAAAATAATAATTCAAAAGAATATAAACTTATATAGAATTAATTTTTATTAACTTTTGGGTTAAGTACGATTTTGGTTTCTAAGGTAAGGGCTAAAAATTTTTTTCGTCTCCGACCTTTTTTCACTACAAAATAGTCCCAAAGATTTTAATTTGTTTTAAAATTGTCCTTTTTACCAAATTTTTTATTTTTATTACCAAATACTCCTAACTAAAAAAATTATAAAATAAAATAAAAAGGAAAGAAAGTAAACGACAAAGGGGGAAGAAAGAGAATGGGAGAGGGGGGAAAGAAAGAGAATCGAGGGGAGGGAAGAAGGGGGAAGGGAAGGCTGCGCCGTTGCGCCGCCGTACCGCCGCCTCTGATTGAGAGAACAGAAGGGGAAACCGCCACACACATGGATGAAGAGGGGGGAGACAGAGAGCAAGGGAGAAGAAAGAGATCGGAAGGGAGAAGGAGACCGCGTTTAGCGCCGCTGCTGCTACTCGCGCGCCGTTTCTGCTGCTCCTCCTCGCTCGGTCGTCGATGCTCCTCGTCGCTGATGCTTTTGCTTCTGCTTCTGTTTCTGTTTTTGCTTCAGCTTCTGGTTTTACTTTTGTTGTTGTTCTGATTTCATTATCCATTATTGTTCTTGGTGTTATTCTTCTAGTTGTTGTTATTGTTTCACTGCTTCTGCTTTTTGCTTTTGCATGCTGCTTCTGTTTCTGCATTCTGCTTCTGCCTGCTTCTATTTCTGCATTTTGGAGAAGAAGGGGGAAGGGCATTTTTGTCTTAAAGACAATTTAAAAAAAAACTGAAACATTTGGGACCATTTTGTAGCGTAAAAAAGGCCGGAGACAAAAAAAATTTTCAGCTCCTACCTTAGGGACCAAAATCGTACTTAACCCTCAATTTTTTAAAAAACTTGTGTGATATATAGGGCTAATTCTTTTTATATAGAAAAATATTGGTATTTTTGTTGAAAATAAAATTATTTAGTATAATTATAGGTGGATGAATTTTTTTATAAGTAAAAAATTATGTGTGTTGGACACATGTCATCAATTGAATACATTTTCTGCACATCCATAATATTGTAATACACTTGAAATATCAATATTCAATCAAAACACCAATTTTATCTCTATGTTAAAAATAATTTCTGGACATATAAAGTATATAATTTATTTATTGAGTAAATGGTCAAATTAGTCATTCAAAGATCACATATTTTTCAAATTAGTTCTCGAAAGATATTTTTAATCAAATTTATCTTTTAAAAATTTTAAATTAGTAATATTAGTCCTTACATCACTTCCTTTGTTGAGGGTGTCAAAATTTGCGAATATAACACATTAAGTGACACTATAACACACGCATAGGAGTTTTAATTAACTTTTAACATAATAAATTTATAAAATTAAATCAAATTAAAACCTAATTGAGGAGAAAATTTGAGGCATTAGAATCTCTCAATTTGAAATTGATGTGATCTAATTTTATAGACTAATCATATTAATAGTCAATTAGGACTATTAAGTGTGTATTGTGATGTTACTTAATGTATCATATCAATAAATTCTGATGTCTTTAGTAATGGAAATAACAGAAAGACTAATATGACTAATTTAAATTTTTAAAAAAATAAATTTAATTAAAAAAATTGTTCAAAAACTAATTTGAAAAATGAATGATGGACTAATTTGACTATTTATTCGAAATGGAACTATTCATAAGACTAATTTAACCTTTTACTATTTATTTATTTAGTTATTAATTATATGATATCATATCATATTCATATCACATTGATTAGATGAAGATGCGAAACTCGCCCTAAGAATTTGAGGTGTGCTCAAAAGTCAAACAATTCTAGAACACGTAATTTGCATTCGTTGACCGTCCATTCACCGGAAAGAAAAAGAAAAAGAAAAAAGAAAAGGGTTATCGAGGAAATACTCTGAACCAACGCGGTTCAACAGAGAAGAAGAAATTGGAAGCCTCTGCGAAGCGTGAAGGACCTTCTTTCGTTCTTTCTGCATCTTATCACCTTCTTTCTTTCTTGTTTTTTTCTTCTCTCTTAGCAAAGCTTCGGACTCATAAAACCTCGATCTTTTCTTTATTTTATTTCATTTTCGCTTTTTTAATTTTCAGTTGGATTTGATTTGTGAATTATTGTTACTTTCCCTGCAAGCTTCCCCTGATTTGCACGTCGAGTAAAAAAGAAAAGAATTTTTTTATTTTTTTCTTTTTTCTCACTCTTTTGGGGGAATTCAACGTTGTATGATGGTGTAAGATTTGTTTGATCTTTTTGTGGTAAAAAAGAAAAACACTTGGCTCTTTTTGGGTATTTTGAAGTTTACAAAGGAAAAAGCTGAAAGCTTGTTTTGCTTTGTGATTTTGATGACATAGTGGATCATGGCGCTGTTGCTGAAATTTAAAGTTTTGAGCATGGTTCTTATCTGTAAATAGATTAATGGGGATTCTTAGAAGTTGTTGGTTGTGATTAATTAGGCTCTAGTTTCGCTTTATTGGGTTTTGTCTTTCGCAGGTTTTTAGAAGGAAATTTTGTTATATCTTTTATATTCTGTCATTGCCTTGTAATTCATGAGCGGATTGATGATTGGCTTGGTTTGAAGTTTTTGGAAGGAGTTAATTGGTTTTGGAGTTTTGAATTAGGTAGAGGGTGAGATTTGTGACTGAGGAGATTGGGATTTGAGTGATGGATGAAGCTCAGAGCAGTTCCAATTCCCTGCCACCTTTTCTGGCAAAGACTTATGAGATGGTGGATGATCCTTCCACTGATCCCATTGTTTCTTGGAGTGCCTCTAATAGAAGTTTCATTGTGTGGAATCCTCCGGATTTCGCTAGGGATTTGCTGCCTAGATTCTTCAAGCACAATAACTTCTCAAGCTTTATCAGGCAGCTGAACACTTATGTAAGTTAATTTGAATCTGAGGGATGTTGTTTATGATAATCTCTGTTTGCATTTATTTCCACATTCTGCTTTTTTGAATTTTGATTGCTAAAATTGATTCTCTAGTCACTACTATTTATTTGGACAGGGTTTTAAGAAGGTTGACCCTGAACAATGGGAATTCGCAAATGATGATTTTGTAAGAGGTCAACCACATCGCATGAAGAATATCCACAGACGAAAACCGGTTCATAGTCATTCTTTACAGAATCTTCAGGCGCAAGCTCCACTGACAGAATCAGAAAGGATGAGTTTACAGGATGAAATAGAGAGGCTTAACCGTGAAAAAGAACAGCTTCTTATGGAGCTACAGAGACATGAACAAGAGTGGCAAGAATATGAGATTCGAATACACTGCTCGAAAGACCGTGTGGAGAAGATGGAGCAGAAGCATCAGAAGATGATCTCTTCTGTTTCCAGTGTACTGCAGAAACCTGGAATTGACTTGAATCAATTGGCATTGCTAGAAACCACAGATAGAAAACGAAGGTTACCAAGAAATGGCTATCTTAGTGATGAAACTAACATTGAAGATACAACTGAGACCGAACAAATGTTACCCACAGAAAATTCACAGGACTCCTCCGTTTTGACAATAATCACAGAGCAGTTGGATCAGCTCGAGTCATCCATGGTATTTTGGGAAACCATTTCAAATGATATTTCTGACGCGACCATTCACATTCATTCAAGCTTGGATTTTGATGAATCTACAAGTTGTGCTGATAGTCTGTCTATATCTTGTCCCCTACTAGATGTTGAAGTTCTGCCTAAGTCATCTGGAATTGACATGAACTCTGAGCCTGCTTCTGCTCCTGTTTCCGAGCCTGCTTCCGCATCAAAAGAACAACCTGCCGGCACAACCCCTGTGGTGGCTGGTGTTAATGATGTATTTTGGGAACAATTCTTGACAGAGAATCCTGGTTCATCAGAAGCACAGGAAGTACAATCAGAAAGAAAGTATCATGATACTAGCAAGGGTGAAGGAAAACCTAGTGACCCAGGAAAATTTTGGTGGAACATGCGAAATACAAGTAATCTTCCAGAACAAATAGGTCATGTTAGTCAAGCAGAAAAAACATAGTGACAATTGAAATTGATTATTTCTTCTAGATTGTGATGCCTCGGAATCAGATGTAATAAAACTAGGTATGCGTGGTTTTCTGTGCAGTAGTTACATATTCCATGCTTCGGGTGGAATAAATGTTTGTATCCTCCATTGTTGTTAGTTAATTATACTGCTCTCTGTTATCTTTTCCCTCTTCTATGCCAAAACCTGCATTTACTGGAAGATTTGATTCAAGGTTTTAAATTGTGGACTGCATCATGCAGGTGCCACATTGCACAATAACCACATTCTTCCACTAATGTCTCTTATATTGATGGAAATCACCTTGCCATTGAAGTTTAGCGATCAATTCGAAATCGCAAAACACCAGTAGTGCATGGCTACACTGGTTTAGAAACTAGAGTTGAAAGAGGATGTTGTTTTTCTATATATAAGAGAGTACTTGAAACTTGCATGGTATAGTTTGAATACTTGTTCCTTGATTTTCTTCATCCAATAATCTTGAGGTGAAATGTATGAATTCAAGATAGAATAGCATCCAAATCATTCAATTGATGAAGTGAAAATCAACCATATGCCGATCGTCCCTCAATGGGGTGGATGAATGAGTTTTTGGTTTATTTAACTTCTTTGTGTGTTGCTTAGCACATTATGTATGTCAACCTTGTTATTGAAACTTATTTGGAGTATCGAGGAGGTCATGGAGCTAGACTACATCATGGATATTATCAAACTTATTTGCTCTATTTTAAGTAGCATAGAGTAGTAGACCAAAAGAAAATGGCCTTAACAAAATAATGAATAAAAGAAAATGGGCGAGAGGGGTGAAATGGGAAAAACCAGTTTGCTCAGCCATAACGAAACTGGATGTCAGGACTAAGTTTTAAGTTGCACGATATAAGGGTGAGTATAGCCAGTAGGAACATATTTGATGACCTCTTTTTTGGCATAATATTTGTTGTTTGTTTTAAATGCTAGTTATTGGTTTGCATGCATGCCTTGTACTGTGGTAGTTCTTATCAAAGAAATTCAGGATGTGTTTATGGTTGTATCAATGTGGCTAGTTCTGTTATCAACATTTACGAGTATCTATAGAATGATTGAATGCCAAAGATGTAAATGGGAGTATATATTAGTTTTGCTTAGTAAAGACCACTTGCAACAAGATTAAAGTCGATGGACCTATTTATGAGCCCCCTAGCAAGTTAGGTAAACTTCATTGCTTTTTGCTTTGTTAGATAGTTATCCCAATAACCACCAAGTTGACTTTTATTTAGAATTGTTTTGATCTTTAGTGTTACTTGGGACCAATTAACTAATTTGGCATTGTGTAGATGTGGCATAAATGCTTCACAAAAGAAGAGGATGATACAGGCTCTAGGTATAGTTATCAAATTTAGCATTGTTGTGCCCATCAGTTTCCTGATTGTAATGTTGTCACTGCATCAGTATACAGTGTTAGTAAGCTATGTTAGGTTACATACTTTATTTATCCCCTGAATATTTAGATGGCAGGTGGCAGATAGAACCACACAAGAGCTCTAACTTGATGAACAATGGGCATAGTTGGCACAGAAATGGTAATAATTAAAATTGTGCAGAGGGCGTAGATGGAAATTCATGTTAAGTTTTGAGGATGGAAACAGAAAAGTGATTCTTATATGGTCCTGGTCAACCATGTGAAGATGGACCAAACATAAGGGAGAAGGGATTCTTTCATGGTCCTCACCTTATTCATAACTTATTTATAACTTGATTTGGTTCTTTGAAAACTCGAGAACAAAGTGTACCATCTCATTTGTTGATGCAAAAGAAAATAAGATGCAATTACATTCATAATTATCCATATAATGCATTCTTACTCAAGATTCTTAAATTCTTGCTCA
>NC_029787.2:135616655-135624735 GCF_000816755.2 Arachis ipaensis | reverse complement strand
AGAAGACAGTCTAACTTGATAATTGTACGAGTGACTAATTCTATTTTATGAACCTATACGTTTTGGAGAAAATTAATAAAAATTTTATTTGGAAGCTTCTTTATTTTCTTTTTTAATCCTTGCATTAAGAATATGCTCTTCTATAATTTAGAAAGTGTATATTGAAAACTACTTTTACAATCCATGGTCTGTACTAACAAAGAAAGAAAGGGCTCATAATCTCATCACTCCCTTCCATTCTGCCTTTTCTAAACTAACCAAATATAGTTTCTAGGACCGTACCCATATGCTTAGAAGAAAAGTATTCAATTATGCACGTATTATTGCTCATTATCCCTCTTTTAGAATATGCCTCATTTCTTCAAGAAGTTTCATTTGTCTCCACTGTTGTTCTGGCTTTTTTCCCCGGTATCCTATGTTGACTGTAACAACTTGCAGTATGCACTTTGCATGCACAATACATAGAAGTTGAACTTTATCAAATCTGAAAACAGTAGTTTAGTTGAGATCTTGTTGCAACTTGGTTTGAATTTTACGCACAAGAAATGAAGAGAATGGTGAAATCCAAGAAGAAAAAATTAAAAAGCATAACTAGAAAAAGAAATGTTTGTAGAGTTAGAATAACTATACACATTTCTTCTAAGTTCCCCTATAAATAAAGCAGCAATTGTTGATCATTGCAACTGCATTGCTTCTGATTTAAGACAACAAACCTTGTTCACATATAACCACACCTCCCTGAAAACCTTGATGATGATATCATGATACTCACTAGAATTCAGTGTGAGATAACATGCCAACAGCTCCTCCATTTCTTCTGGCCTGCTGATCTTCCTCTGCACGATCATCTCCATCATCGAATCTCTGAAGTCTTGTTGCGGATCCATTGAGCATTTCACCACAGCAAAGCTGTCTACGCCTGCCGTTTCCTCTGAAATTTCCTCCTCTTTCTTCATCTTTAGTTTTGCTTTCTTCATGTCTTCTATGGCCTTTATTTTGCAGATTTCGACCTTGGAAGCCATCCTCGGAGAATGCACTCTTACCCTTGGACTATTCCTTGGCTTCCTCCTCTGAAGTTCTTTGCTTACATGAAGTGATTGCCTTTTCTTGTTAACCTTCACTCTCAACTCTTCAGTATTCTTCCCAGAGTTAACACCACCTTCTTTAATATTTCCATGGCCAGAATTCTTTGAATTTACAGAGGACATGTACGAATTTGTTCTTGGTGTTCGAATCGTTCTAGGCGATTCGGATTTCAGCACATCATTTTCCAAGGACTTAGAGTTGCTAGATGCAAATTCAGATTCTAGATTATCTGCAGCTTTTTCTAGTTTCAAGAGTTGATCTTGAAAAACCTTTTGTGCTTTCCTTTCATATCTCCTCCTTAAGAATTCAAATTCCTTTCCTCCATGATCACACTCATTCTCACTTGGCAACTTTCTTTCCTCTCCCATTCCAATATCCTTCTGCTTGAACCTCAGACTAGCATCTCTTCTTCCATGTCTTTTATCACTCGGTCCAAATTGTGCTGAGGACTGAATGACATCATTGGCATGATCACCATCCAAATTGTGCAGTGTTGATTTCAAGATATCTTCACTACTCTTGTTATGCTCATGACTCTCTTCACCAAATGAGAGTCTCCAGAAGGCATCATCTTCCCCTCCATAAAACCTACCTCTATTCCCACATGCATCCTTTGGTGCTGAACCATAAGATGGAACAGAATTCTGCTTTGCATTCTGCCCCGGCTTTCGCTCCGAGTTAATCCTCATCTGCTTGAACTTGGACAGCCATGAAAAAGGAGACACTTGAGAGATGAAAGAATGCTTAGTATTATTATTAATACTATTAGAAGAAGAAGCTGGTGATGATTTTCTTCCACCCCACTTCATCCTTTGTTGTCAAGATGGTTCTCTTGGTTCTTCTTTGGGTTAAGGTTTACCAGTTTGTAGTACTGAAGAGAAGGAACAAAAAAGAGAACCAAAACTGAAGTAAAGTGCAAGGTTGTGGGGTTAGATTCTTCTAGCAGTTAGTGGGACGGTTAAGCTGTTAAATAGGAACGTGGGTTTCATACTGCTATGGTTTTCTTTTCTTTCATTTTCTTTTTTGTTTTAATATGTTTTTCAAAAGAGAAACCCGCCCCACAATTCCTGTGATCACTTTAGCCACTTTTCCTGCTTTTTAGTTTTCTTACTTGAAAATTGATTTTTGCCACTCAAGGGGACCACTTTGTGTTAGCCTCAAAGAATAAATTCAAGCAGTTACACTAATTGGCATATTAATACAAGAAGAGAAGACCAAGATAAGATGAGAGATAATAATGTGTTAGTAGTAGTACCATACGTGAGGACCATGACATGATTAATTTGAAGGGGACTAAGTTGGAATTGGTTGTGTGGAACTTAAATGTAACAATGAAAACTTGAACTGCATCAACAGGAGTGGTCTTTTTCCCAAACAGCTACTTCAGAATTGGCAGTTGGCAATGGTGGCTAGCTAAGCCATGCTTGGAACATTAGGGAGGCTAATGTTGAATAGTCCCTACTTCCATTTTTGAATTTTTCACAACAATCCATGCAGAGTTTTGTAAAAGAGGAAATAGTTAAATAACTCAATAGTTCCTTTTTGGATTTTGTGATGGACTTGGAGTGCCTTTCCCGATTTGTCATATTGGACAGCTAAATCCTTGTTTCGATCGTCTTTTGCTTTTTTTTTTTCTGCCTTTATTTTAATTGATTTCTTTGCAATTTTACCAACTTATTTTACAGCGAAACATGTTTGTTATTTTTAGGATTAAAGTTGTGGGTTTGGCTTTTGAGCTGCTCTAAATTTGGTAAAAAAATCCAATATATCTAGAGTAAACTCTCATTTTTAATGATGAAACTTTAATACAACAATTTTAACCATGAATAAACGAAGCTAGTTTTGTACCCAGGAAAGATGGTTTCTATATGATTAAAGTACCAAAGCGCTAATTTATTCATGTGTAGATTTGTCAATATTACGAACTTTTATGTGTAAAAATGATAATTTTTCATCTTTTATAGGTACAAAGTTAGTTTCGATTATTCATGGATAGAAATGGTAGTTAGTGACTAAAAATTTTGAAGTTTTTATCATTATGGCGGATCTACTATGCATGATTTGGCAATTCCTATAAATTCTTTTGGCTGAGTGTTGGTGCATTAAATTAATTTCAAACTAAAAAAGGGTTTGACTTGCACCACTTTTTAAAAACTTTAAACATGCAGCATGATCCCTAGAAAAAATATCAATCTTTAAGCATGCAAAACTACTGGAATGAATTTGGCAGTCTGTGTGAAATGAATTCAAAGTCTTAATAATAATGTCTACCTCAAAAATTGACTGAATTTGACCCTCTCAGACCCAACACTAGTATAGAATCTATCAAGATTGGACCTTATGTTGTTTCCATTGTGTAAATAGTAGAAATTTACAACTCTCTTTTATGTTATTAAATTGTTATCTGGTTTCTAGTAGTATTCATGCATTTGATCAAAATAACCAAATGGTGATTTAGAGGTCCCATATTAAGAGATCTTCATGGACCTGCACAGAAATATGTGCTAAAATAACATTTAGTTTGTATTTATACTAATTTTCAACACACCTCAAAATTCAAAAGTGGAAAGATATGCCTCATATCTCGGGGCTCTTCAATAATTCTGAATACTCTATCTATCATAGATTTGGGACCTTTGTAGGATTTTGTGCCAACTGCATTACTTAAAAACACTTACAATTATAGAATATAATACTTGATTAATTTTCATGTCATTATTATGCAAAAGAAGCTAAACACAATTTTGTCTATATCATACAGTTATTATTATATCTTCAGATTCTGCTTTGTCTCCTCTAAATTAATATATATGGATGGGCTCGAGGTCCAATAGTCCCAAGGAACAGGTTTAATACCAAAAATAAAATATGGTAGGTAAGTCATAAATATTCTGTTAGTTAATGATATTCCTATTAAATTTGTAACAAATAAGCCTAATCTACTTGATTCTTAATTTAGGGGTTGACCCATAACATCAGCAAAGTAAGGAATAGGATTTTGGCTCATAATCTTTAAGGAAGCTATTTCCTTTGCACTCACAACAAGAAATCAATTCTATTGACTCACAAGAATCATATCATATGCTTCTTTTTCACTCTGACATGATCAAGGCTTTAATATTATTAACTTGGATTGAAAGAGAATCTTTTTCTTTGTACTCTATGTTATTGTATAAGATTGCATGTATGTATGAATTTGAAGCTGCTAGAGAAACTTCCATGCCCTTTTTCTTGTTTAATTCAATCTATTAAAATAAATAGTTAGGTTTGTAATATGCTAATCTTTCTATGGCGTTTGTATAACAGATAATTTGGGGTGGTATGATCCTTTTTCATCAAGTTACTTAATATCACAGTAACTGTTGTGTTAACAGACACTGGGGTTTGGTTGGAATTGCCAAAAGTCAATAAATTAATATTGGAAATATATGAATCATTATTCCTTTTTGGGAATTATGCTTACTTTTGAATCTTTTCTCTTCCCTTGATCTTCTAACAAAAGAATAATTAGCAGTAATGGCAGAACTCCATCTAATATAGCTAAAATTCATCTTTGGCTGCTGCTCATAAGAGCTTTCCAATTTTAAATTTTAGTTCCATGCTCTAAGAAGTGCTTTTAGCACTTCAAAACCCAAGTACCAAAATTTTTAATTAATGTATATATGCTACTGAAGTGGGGGAAGAGGAAGAGCAGTCCCTACTCTTTAAGAGTTTTGATTATTTGGTTTAAAACCTCCCCACATTCTAATTATCCTCTTCATTACTGAATTAACACCCAACAACTGGGGCCTTATTATGATAATCACCTGATATTCCTTTTCATCAGTATTATTTATGTATAATATGAGTTAGTATCTATGTACAAACGTTTGGTTTTGCATGTAATTTACTTTCCATATGCTTTTGAGCTATCATATATAGGAAATGTTTATTTTTGAGTCATGTTTTCACGTAACTGCCAATGCTACATGTATTGCTTAGCCACTAGACAATTATGTGCCAAGTTTAAAATTTCGAAACTACCAAGTTTGCAAGAAAAGTGTGGGACTGTCATTCTCATATCTTGTTGGTAAATGGCAATGGTTTTGCTGCAAGTGTAACTCTACAACTTGTGGAATTTTCGCAAACAAATTCAGATTGGATCTCCTCCACTTGCTGAGCAACAAGGATCAAAATACTATAAACAAAGCACATAATAATAAAAAAAAGAAGACTAATAACAGTAAACAGTTTTTCTATGATTCCCTTACCTCCTTGTGTTTGGAAAATTATACAAGAGACAGAGACAGTGCATGACTGAGTTTTCTTTCATTCGTTATTGGTCTTTTAACTAATGGACAAAAATAGGAGTACCTGTTTTCTCTTTGCTCTTTTTGATTTGCTAGTCCTTTCAACAGCTGGTTTTGCGAGTGGTGTTGAGTATGTATCGGCCTTAGGCGACCCAGGGATGAGAAGGGATGGCCTGAGATTGGCAATAGAGTCATGGAATCAGTGCAATGAAGTTGGAGAAGAAGTTCCACAAATGGGTAGCCCAAGAGCTGCTGATTGTTTTGATATTTATAAGGCAGAAGAACCACAGACCAAAGGTAAGCTTAAAATTCTTAAGATACTGTTTTATACTTGTAAACATTAACACTTGTTGCTTCATAATAGTCATAAACTGTACTCTAATCATGAACCTTGATTGCCATTGTTTGTTTTCCTTAAGAGAAGAACTGCTCTATGTGCAACTTTTCTCCCTACACTGTGGTCCATAAAGTCACAGAAGATGACAATAAGCTTGGCATTGGTGATACCTTTCATGGAATGCAAGTCCAAGCCCTTTACAATGCAGATCTTTATGCTGCAGAGAAAGAACTTTATTTGGGATCTAAATGTGAGGTTGAAGACATCCCTAATCCATGGCAATTCTGGATGATCATGCTTAAGAATGGAAATATGGATACATTGGCAGCCAAGTGTCCTCGGAACGGCCAGAGAGCCGCACCTTTTTTACCGGATGGTAGCTTCCCTTGCTTCGGCATTGGCTGCATGAATCAACCATTGATTTATCATGAATATACCACACTGCAAGGCCCCAATAGGACAATGCTCAAGGGAAGATTTTTTGGATCATGGGACTTGGATGCTGACTTGAGTTCAGGATTAGTGCAAAACAGATCTTACTACTCTGTGACATGGGAGAAGGAAATTAGCAAGGGAAGCTGGATTTTCCATCACACTTTGAGGACCTCAAAAAAGTATCCATGGTTAATGCTTTACCTAAGATCAGATGCTACAACTGGTTTTTCTGGAGGATACCATTACCCTTCTAGGGGAATGTTCAAAATTGTGAGTCACATTGTTTACTCAAAACTTGTCTTTCAAGCTATCCATTTGCTGACACAAAATTAGATGAACTTACTAGTATGTGTATTGGTCAGATTCCAGAATCACCTAACTTCAAAGTGAGATTCACTCTGAATGTGGTTCAAGGCGGTGGAAATAGCAGCCAGTTCTACCTGATTGACATTGGAAGCTGTTGGAAGAACAATGGCAAGGCATGTGATGGTGATGTGAAGTCAGATGTGACCAGATACAATGAGATGATTATTAACCCAAGCACAACCCCATGGTGCAATGCAAACAGCCTCAGCCTATGTCCACCTTATCATACATTCCCCAACGGCACGCGAGTGCTTCGAAATGACACTGCTCGCTTCCCTTACGCGGCGTACCACTTATACTGCTCTCCAGGGAATGGAGAGCATCTTGAGGCTCCATACATGTTGTGTGATCCATACAGCAATCCTCAGCCTCAGGAGATTTTGCAGATTCTGCCACATCCAGTGTGGGGTGAATATGGTTATCCTACCATCAAAGGACAAGGTTGGATTGGAAGTCCAAAGACATGGGACCTTGATGTTGGAAGATTGTCACAATCACTTTACTTTTATCAGGTTATCACCTTCTGTGGATCTATATTCTACATCTATATTGTATCATCATGTCAACCCAATTTTTATTGAATACAAGTTCTAGCAGGATCCTGGAACTTCACCAGCTAGAAGGCAATGGACATCTGTTGATTTAGGAACAGAAATTTTCAAAGATCCTCAACAGATTGCTGAATGGACTGTGAGCGACTTTGACATTCTCATACCTAAGCAATGAAGCCAATTCATCAGAGATTAATGAGTTTCTCTGTGGACAATAATACTACATACATATTCATTCAGTATTATACATAATTTATTGCTTGTAATCTTTTCATCCTCACTCTCCAAAAATGTTGGAGCAAATAAAAAAGAATTTAAATTTATTACTTAAAGAGCTTGGATAGTTAGCATTACCTTAACTCCCAACTTATTTAAGGTATATTTGCGACCATTCGTGACATATAAGATACCACCAAGTATTAAAGATTCACTTTTTCAACCGGTAATATTAGGGAGACAAAAAAAAACAAAAAAAAAACAACTAGAACTTATTTTATTTAGCATTCATTAATTGTCAACAATTAATGAATGCTAAATAAGGTAAAATATGACTATTTTTGGTTAATTTTCTTTAATTACTAAATATTTCTGCTTTTAACAAAGCTTTTTTTTCAAAGTTAGCTACACCAATGCAAAGACGTCATTATATAATTTATATAAGTCTTGGCAAGCCTAACACAACCCATGTTGCTAGCAAAAAATAGCATAATTTTATTCTATTTTAATGACATTAATTAATTGTTATAATTTATTGTTAATAACTAATTTTTTTATTCGTTATATCATTAGACATAAATTTATTATTTATATGAATAAATAATTTAATATATTTTATTAATTTTTTCATTATAAAAAGTTAATTTTAAAAAATATTTTCTTTTTGATCTAATTAGATTTTTATAATTCAAATTTTTTATAACAATAATTAATTTTTTTAATTTATTAAAAAGTACCAACTAAGGTTGTTGTTTGATTGTTTTTTTTGTATTTACTAGTTTTTGGTTAAATAACTTACC
>NC_029787.2:135611508-135616630 GCF_000816755.2 Arachis ipaensis | reverse complement strand
ATAAATTTAATAGTATAATAGAATGATAATAGTATAACAAAAATCAATTTTGTCTATTTATATTTTATATATATTAAAGTATTTATTTAATGAAAATTTTGTTAATTTATACTTATATATTAAAATATTTGCCCAAGTCAAATTCTTTTTATAAAGTATAAAAAAATTAAAATAAATTTAAATATTTTTTTAATAAATATTTTAATATTATTAAATATCAATTGACTTTATAATTTATAATTTTATTTTAAAATTTAAAAATTTCTAAAAATATGATATAAGTTGTCTGATCTATAATATAAAATAGACTGATGCTACGTGTATAAGTCTTTTGTAACTAAGTCTAATTAAGTTGGTGCAAAGTCAGAAAAAAAAAAAAAAAAAGCGTGCATGCGTCACTACTATGTGGCCAAAATCAGGACTGTATCTATGTGATGCATATTTTGGTTGTCCAAGACTGTATTCGATGCATTTTCCTTATCTTCTTTGGATAAAAAATTCTGAATTTCCTTATGACAGGAATCTGATTGCAGAAAATCAGATGGCCCCTCTATTTTCAAAACCTCACATATCTCTCAAAGTGCAGAAAGCATCTATTGTGCGACCTTCCTTGGTTTGAACTTTATAGGAGAAAAAGACTATTATGTCATAGGGGACCCTTATTAGTACATTCCTGGTATTGTCCAAATACATTGGTGTATGACTATTCATTTTTCATTGATTTCAATCAATTGTATGGTTTGACACTTAAACATTCTAAACGAAGTTTTAACGTTTTATGTCTTGTTAGTTAAAATAATAAATAAATATAATCCATACAATGAGAAACAGAGTTTAATCAAATTAGAAAGAATAATGCTTCTTTATGCCTAACAAGGAATCCTTCCTCACGTTTCACAATTGAGGCTAACATTGGAATCTCCAGCAAGACTCAACCCATTTTTAATCTCAAGTGATGGCCGAAGACTTGACAACAAACAGAACTTATTCCCACCCTTTATGCAAAGACGATGACTGAGAATCAATCTTGAAACCAATGGTAACAGCAACACACACCATGTTTATTGAGGGAAGTGGAAACAGATTTCACAGTTAAAACTTCTCGGAGATTTTATTTTCTTTCTTTTTAAAGGAAAGAAGCCAAGCAGTATATTAAATTACGTATGAAAATCTATTTTCCTTTTGAAAAAGTAGTTTATATAAACTGCATATCTTCAAAAAGCAAAACATATGATGATGAGAAAAAACAAAAGCAGGATGTATCTTTTCCAGTGAAAAGTTTAAGGAAAAAAGGAGAGGCATTGCATTTCAACATTAAAGATAGAATAAATGATCATTTGTACCCATGAAAGATGAAAACGCTGACATATATACCCACACTAAATCGAAACTAAACTTGTACCCACGCAAGATGCTCTCCGTGTGACAAAAGTACCCTGTCTTTGGAGGGTTGGAGCGCCACGTAGGGTACTTTTGTCACACGAAGGACATGTTGCATGGGTACAAGTTTAGTTTCGATCTAGTGTGGGTACATATGTCAGTGTTTTCATCTTTTATGGATAAAAAGATCATTTATTCTTAAAGATATTTCGGTGGTTGATTAGGATGTCTTTTAGAGTCTTACCAATAAACAAGCACAATAGCACGTATGCTAACATCTAAGTTTTACTAAAACAGTGATGAATATGAAATGCATACCTTCTTGGTCAAGGCCAAATCAAAGAAATGGACACCAGAATGGTTCAATTCATCTTTGGAACATTATATATTTTTTGGACAATACATTGTTTTCTTTTGGTACATGTTATTCCTATATTTTCTAAATTTCAATGAAAGAATCTGTAAAGACTTAAAAAAATAATGGGAACATAATAAACATTGGGGTACTATCACTACAATACAGGTAGAGAAATGGACATTGGTACTGAAACATCACCAGCAAAAATTGTTGTATCCCTTGTTGATGCTGAATTACTAGCCAATGCATATCCTAGGCCCAATCCACCATAATGCAGAGAGGCATTCTCACATCTCTGAAACACTCTTGCAAGTGAAGCCGCTTTTCGTCTCGCTCGCTTTGTTCCTGTGAAGAGCAGGGTTTGAAGTAATCCTGCCAAAGCCGGCACCCTAACCACTCTTTCAGTTGCAGCTGTGCCACCGCTGCGGCACAACTCCAGCAACGCAGCAACCGCATTCTCTTTGCCTCTTGGTGTTCCACAACGCATCATTCCTATCAATCCAGCTACTGCTGCTTGCTCACTCACCACAGCTTTTGCCCCAAGTGGCTGCCGGACAATCAAGGCCAAGGCACCTGCTGCTTCCTCAGCAATTCCTTCGTTTCCCAATGCCTCGACTAAGCCCATGACTGCTCCTGCTGCTATCATCCTTGCGCAGTTCTCAGTATGGGTGGAAAGATTAAACAATGCTGTCACAGCATCCTTCTTCCCCCTTCGGGTTCCCTCTTGCAACAGACTTGCCAGTGCTTCAACGGCTCCCACATTATCTGCAATCCTTTTTTTATAGTCATGGACAGCAGAGAGACTGAACAATGTTGCAGCAGCATTTTCCCTTGCCTCAGTTGTTTGTCCAAATTTCAACACATCAACTATTGATCCCAAGCACCCTGCCTCATCCATGATGCGACTCTTGTTTCTCTCAAAAATGGATAGGTTGAGCAATGCAGTTACTGAGTTCTCCTGCGCGACCGTGTTAGGAGAAGAAAGTAAATCCCGAAGATAAGGAATTGCCCCTGCCTCTCCAATGAAGGCACGATTCTCTTTTCCAGTTTTTGCAAGCAATCTTATCTCCCTTGCAGCTACAGTCCTTCCAGATTGTGACCCATTAGCTAGCTGCTGAATGAGAAGCGCCACAGTTGCTTTATTGGCTTCCATGGTAGCTTTGGCAGGACAAGCTGAGGCAAAAGTTTCAGCAGATGGATCAATTACCTCTGGCGGATCATAGGGTATTCCATGTGCACTGCACCACTGCACGATCAAATTCCTAAGCGTGCGGTTAGGAACAAGCCGGTTGTGTGCAAGTGTTTGGCCTGTTTTTGGACAGTTAGAATGCCCTTCGTCCATCCACCTTGATATGGAACTCCGATCATAAGTCTGGCCTGTTGATATTATCACCGGATCACGCATCAAATCCAATGATATTGGACAGCAAAAGTCCTTAGGAATGGTCAAAATCTTGTCCGCGACATCTTGATTAACCAATCTCACCTTGGCCTTCTTCTGATTCTCATTCCCCAAACCAAAGTCATCATCTTCCTCCTCAAACCGAAAGAGTAGAAACCTGCTACACCGCGTCATTGCCACCAGTCCATTAAGCACAGAAACGGTTGGCTCAATATCACCCTCATGATTAACAATCTGCTCTTCCAAAGCTTCAATCTCAGCCCTACAACTCCTAGCATCACTAATCTTCAACTCATCAACATAGAAACGCCTCAATTCATCAGAACAAGGAATCCTCCCATTCTCGAATGCCTCAAGAAAAGAAAAGAACTTTATTCTAAGGCCATCATCCTTCTTATCCACAAACAATTTGGCCCTCCTAGACTGTCTCCTCAACAACTCAATCTGTTCCCTAACATCGTCGCTAAGGTCAACGGCCCTAACAGGGAAAACATCCAAAAGGGTCGAAAATTCTTGACCCAAATCATGGAAGTGACCGGAAATAGAGTGGTTCTGAAGCAAAAGCCATAACTTACTCGATTGCGCGCAGTAATCAAGGAGAATCTTGGAACGATATACCACCAAAAAGAGCTCCCTCAAGCAGAGCGCCGCCGTGGGGAGAAGACTCACACTTGAATCCCTCAGTGACTCTAATAGAAGCTGAAAAACCTCGACCTTTCGGATTAGGGAGCGAGAGTTCTTGCGCTGGAAGGATAACCGGTGATCGGAGAAGCCAGTGACGAGGTCGCCGGCGACTGCAACGACGGTCCGGATGAGTGCCTCGTCGGAAAGGTCCACCGGCGCCAGAAAGGCCTCTAGCGACGGCGACCGGCGACGCCGCAGCGACGAAAATATAACCCCAGAAGCCATCCAAATTCCAAAAGTTCAGTTTTTTTTTCCCCTAGGGTTTACAGAATTTCGCGGAGTTAGCGAAGGAATTTGCAAAATCTTTAAGAAACCAAATGGTTAAGCGGTGAAATGTGCAATTCGCCCAAGGAAAGAAGACTTATTGTCGCGGCGATCATAATTTTCCCGGAAAATGTTTTCGGCAAAGCATTGACCCAGATGAATACGAACCAGTTTGGGGGTGGTTGGATGAGAACCTTTGAATGTTGAAAGAGTAGGTTATAAAGAGAGTAACTTTGAAATGCCCAAGTAATATAAGGAAGGGATAAAGTGACGATGACGATGATTCGGGCGAATCCGCGTAGGAACGAGAAAGAAGCTGATAAGAAAAATAAGGGACTGAATTTTCAAAGACCTTCTATCTGTATGTGTGAGTTTCAACGCGGCCGACGTAAAATTGACTTGCCCATCTTAGACGGATGATAGATTCTATGGTTCTTTCGTTATTCATTGCAAGTACTATTTCCTTCTATTTGTACTGTTTGTTTGGTTTACATGATTGATGTTGTGTAACTGCCAACACGGGATTAGGACTTAGGAGGGAGTAATAACTTGGAAATTACTGCACCTTTGTTGTGTGGTTTTGGAAATTGGAATATAAAGGCATGGTGATTGGTAAGGGTGAGGTCACACACAGGTTTGTTCTTTGCAGTACTTGTTCTGGTTTTGACTTTTCTTGGAATATTAGTGAGTGTGAGGTCCTAGTGCTATGCAAAAATTCTTTGGGGTTTATGCAAGTTGTGCTTAATTTGCTTTAACATAAAGTTAGAATAAGATCGAACCTATTGTTTTATTTGAATTTTATGAGTAAGATTTAGGCATTATAGAAAATACTTATCTATAATCAATAGTTTACTAAAATTATTTAGTTTCCAAGTGTATTTATTTTTGAGAGCCACTCAGATAAAGATGTTAAAAATGTCTTTTTTTATATTAAATAATCAAAAAACTGTTTTAACTAAACAGGACAGATTAAAATTATTTTTATTGTGTTAAATTAGCCAATATACATAATTTAAAATTAATAATTTTTATAA
>NC_029787.2:135605554-135611483 GCF_000816755.2 Arachis ipaensis | reverse complement strand
AGACCTCTTAGACCTCTTTATCCAAGTAATTCCTTTTATTTTTTGCTTTTTCCTCAAATGACTTGTGAGCTGTCACTCCTCTGAAACCCACCTTAATGTTTTCGGCCCTTTCTAGAATTTTTAACTAAAACTTTTTTGGAACAAAAATTAGAAAACGTTATTGAATAGTTACGGATTTTTCTTTTTAAAATAACCATGTGAATAAAGTAATAATACGGTAAGTTACCAAAATAAATTCTTTACAATTTAATTTTATCAGAATATAACATTTAAAGATTGTATACATAAATACAATTTTTATATTATTATAAAAATCGCTATAGGAGATCAGTAGATTAGAAACACACATAAACCGTGGTAGAAATAGAGTGGTTTTCGTAAAACACAATAAAAAAGAAACTACAACACTTCTCCAATAATTTTTTCATGAATTCTCAAATTGCATAAATTGCGATATTCCTATAACAGTTTATATTTAAGTATAAATATGCCGCACATTCAATTTGCATATAAGGTGCCAAAACGTTAGAGAAAGAAGTTAAATGTTTTAGAGAGAGAAAAAATTGTGGATTGAGAGGGAAAATTGCATAAGACTTAGAGAGAATTTGGACATTTGAAATTCCTAAAGCGCGGGATCATGACGGACGAATGCATCTTGTACCAATTCAACGGCATTGTACACGTTGCCAGCAGCATCAATGAAGAGGTAAGTTTGTTTTCTTTTAGTTATTAAATTTTATATAACTTTATATGTAGTATTAGCGTGCAATAGTTAGAATACAGAATTTAAGATTTGTAGTTTTTTTTTTCCAAAGACAATGGCATATATTATTTTATTACTAAAATAATTAAAGATGTCCAAATTAGACTTACAATTAGAATTTGGGGATCTCCCATAGATTGCTTTTAGCAATAGTGAAAAGCAACAATAGCATAGTTTCAAAATAATTGAAAGGAGAACAAGAAATTAAAGAAGATCTTTCAAAGATTAAGACCCAAACTCCTCTGTGGGTAGCGTTGAAGTTCGTTGCATAGCTTTACTATCGATTCCACCACTGCAGTGGCTGAGCTGTTGGTTTGTTCGAAGATTCTCAGGTTCATGCTTTTCCAAACACTCCAATAGGTGATAGCAAGAATATTAAGCTCAAATTTGCCATGGTGCTGTTGTGCTATCTTTTCTTTCATTTGTGTCCACCGCTCCCGGAAGGTCGTCGTTCTTTGCGGCGGTAATAAGTAGCTAATAGACGTTCTCTTCCACACTTCTTGAGTCTCGATACAGTAGATTAGGCAATGGGAGGTTAATTCCTCTTCCCTGTGGCAGACGGGATACTCCCTCGATGTGTCTGAAAATCTGCGGTGGATATTTTGTAAAACTGGAAGGCGGTCATGTAGCGACTTCCGGAGGAAAATCTTTATCTTGTGGGGGATTAGGAGTTTCCATAGTCCTTTCCACAAGGATCTTTGTCTGAAGTAATCTGGACAGCTTTCGATTGGGCTGTGGAAGAAATGATATGCGACTTTGTACCCTGTTACAACAGAGTATTGGTGCGTATTACTCAGAACCCAATGTAGCTTGTCTTTATTTTTCTCCAATTGGATTGTTAGTATTCGATTACTGATGTCCACAGAAAAAATCTCTTGGATGAGTTGTTGGTTCCAACTTCTCTGATCTTGGTTTATTAAATCCTTCACTCTGAACACTGGTAATGTTGTGTTTTGTAGGTACACTGCCGGAGGTAATGTACAGGGGTGTGGCAGAGGAAGCCATGGGTGGCCAACTATCTGGATGTCCTCTCTAGTGCCAATTCTCCATTGCAGCCCTTTCTCCACCACTTTCCTTCTTTCGAGGACACTTCTCCATCCCCAAGGATCGGATATGATATCTGCATTTTTTAGGGTCGGATCGGATATCGAGTATATCCACATAATTGAACCTTCTCTTTTTAATCATATTTCTATGTAAAAAATTCAATAAAAATGTTTCTTTCACATTTTTAAACCTATTTATTTCTAAAATACTTTTAATCAAACTTTTCTTAAATAACAAAAATAAAATAATACAATATATGAATAATAACTACTAATTAAAACATACAAACAAGTAAATATAATACCAAACATTCCAACAAACACTTCCAATAATAAGTGAAGACAACAAGCACTAAAATACAAAATGTCATATTTACAATAAAACAACACTATAACACACTAAAAGTCTAAACAATCTACAAATGCTTAAAATAAAACAATAGTAAAACAAGTTGATCTCTTCTTAAATTAGCAACTATCGGGTAATTTCAGCAACCATGTATTCTGATTAAGAAAATACCAATTGAAAATTTATTAAAACATGTTAGAATAAATTAAAAAAAAATAATTTAAGTTATTATACACTAATACAAGTACTTTGTTATAATACCAAAGATGGTTCAGGAGGATGTAATTGACTTTGAACTTCAGGATCTCCAACACTAGTAACTCCAGAAAATTATATTCAATTCAAAAACAAAATATGTCAAAAACAGAGGATAGAAATCAGGAGATGTGACAGGAACTGAGAACGGAGGAGGTCAAGAACAAAGAACGAAGGACGTCAAGCCGAGGGAGCCAGGAGACAAGAATGCCAGCGAGAACCATGAACCATGAACCACGAACTACAAACCACAGTCACGGAAGAAGCAGCGGTGACAGGCAAGAACGCAACGAAGGGGACGAACCTGACTACGCGACTTCGCGAGGAACAGCTCCGACAGGAAGCACGCCACGAAGAGGGAGGAACACCAGGAGATCTCTGACGAGCAGCTTCCGACGTTCATCAGGAAGATGAAAACAAAGTGGCTGATGGGTGGTTTAGTGTCTCTGACTCTGAGAATGGGTGAGAGATTGGGGGTGAATGATTGCAGCTAGGGATGAATGGGTGAGAGATTAGGGGTGAATGGGTGAGATTGGGGCTGAATGGTTGTAGGTTGGGATTGCAGCGCCGTGAAAAGTGAAGTGCGTGAGAAGTAAGATTAGGGTTAGGTTTGGGTGAAATGTGAATTGAATTTCTAAAAGGCTGAGAAACTAACACACACACACATACACACATATATTTAATTATTATTGTGCAGATCTACGGATCAGCATGCAGATGCAGAGCATATATCCGCGATCCGATCCTTAAAGGGTGCGGATCGGATCGGATCCGCAATTTTTGGATCAGATGCGGATATTTACTGCGAATCTGCAGATGCAATCCGATCCATAAACACCCTTAAAGACAAGGTGGCTGATTATGCAAACTCAGATGGTACCTGGAAGCTTAGCATTCTAAACCAAATTCTACCTAGTAAAGCTGTTGATATGATAAGATCAATCAAAGCACCCTAATGAAATTTATGAGAGGATATGATTTGTTGGTTGTCCTCATTTATAGGATTTTTTTCTATTAAATCCACCTATTTAACAATATACCAATCCAACCCAAGTAGTGAGTTTTCTTCTGATAAAGTATGAAAACTCAATTTTTCTTAACGACTGGGAGTCTTCACTTGGCTTCTATCTCAAAATGCCCTTCTAACTAATAATAATAGAACTAGAAGAAGACTTATTGAAGTAGCGAATTTTTCAAGATGTCCAAATAATCCCGAGACCTTGCTCTATGTAATGCGAGATTGCCCTTTCATCAGCAGAACTTGGTAGAATTGGTAAACAGGAATTCACAGCAACATTTCTTTCAGACAAACACCTAAACCTGGCTGAGAGAGAAATTGTGGAGTCTTCATAATAGAAATGGAATCAACTGACCAATTATTTTCATCACCATTTGCAACCTAGCATAGAAAAGCATAAATGAACTCATATTTCAAAAATCCCCTCTAACCCTGATATATTACTTAATCAAGCTATTTACTTGGCCAAGAACTACAAAAAATGTCTCGCCATTTCTAAAGCTGGGGTTTCAGCGCCGAGTACCAGTACAGAAGATATGATTGGATGAAAACTTCCAGCTGAGGACTGGTTTAAGTTGAACGTTGATGGTTCAGTTATCCCCCGCAAGCATGGCAAGTTGTAATGGTCTGATTAGGGACTGTCAAGGCAGAACAATTGCAGGATTCATGATGAATTTGGAAAATGGTTCGATTACCTTGGCCGAAATTTAGAACTTGTACGTGGAGATTAAGCTGACTCGTGACCTAGGAATTGAGAAGTTCCTGGTTAAGACGAACTCCCTCTGTTTTCCAATTTTGTCCAAAACAATGCTTCCTCAAAAGTTGCAGGAATCCTCCTACTACGTGCCATCAAGTTACTTCTTGATGTCCATCCATGAAATGTTCGTGTCTCCTATGTCTACAGAAAAAAAAGTTTTGTGCAAATTTATTGGTTAAAAAAGTTCATTTCTATCATATTGGACTCACCTATTTTTTTTCCCTCCAGCATTCCTCTCTACGGTGTTTATGATGAATGCCTCTAAAATTAAATTTTCCAAAATAATTTTTATGTAATTTTCTGTTTTTAGACTTTATGCCACTTTACTCATTACAAATACGAGGGAGATACTTATTATGCTTTCTTAACAATAAATATTACGTGAGTTCTAACAATATGCTAAACTTGTTTCCAAAACTTATTTTCTAACTTATTGTTTTTCATTGTTGTTGTACAAATCCTCAAAACCTTATTGTTGTCATTCATTAAAATAAATAAAAGCTTCAGTTTATGCATACATATGTGTTAACAATTTGTACTTAATTTATTTGTTAGATTATATTCATCTTTTATTTATATAAATATAAAATAAATTTTTTATAAGACAAATTTTTTTCACTCTTAATATTTGTATTCAAAATTATTCACTGCAAAGTTAAAGAATCTATTATCTTAACTAATCATATGTTGATTATTATCTTATGTATCTTGCATAATAATAATATAAAAATGTGAATTACAAATGTATTTAATGGGAATTGTTTAATTGCCATGTGAAAAGTTTACGAGATGAAAAATTTTACATGGTATGAGTACAAATTATTTTTAGTTAAATACTAATAAAAAATAATAATATTTACCGATTATCTAAAATTGTTTTATCAATATAATAGATAAACTATTTTTTATGGATAACAAAATTTTTTGAAGTGCGGAGATTCTTACAGAAACCGCTCCAAATGGAAATTCAAAAATAAAAAATATTTTCTGCGGGAATAAGGATGGAGACTAAAATTCTTTTGAAGCAAATGTCGGAATTTGAGCGAAAATTTTTGCTTGTCTCTATTAACCCCCGAATTATTAAATTTACTTAAATATTCATAATAATTTATATCTAATATAATTTTTTTAATCATTTCACACACACATACACACATAAAAAATTCTAGGAGAGTAGCCTTTTTTAGTCACACAAACACCAGCAAAAGAAAAGTGAGTAATTCTACACTATTAGATGTAATCTCACACCATTAAAAACACTAATGATGACTAATTGATAGCTACAAATCACAAAATTTATTGTCCTCCTAATACTCCTTTATATATATATATATATTGAAAAACCTAATTCTAATTTTAAAAGTGTCTTCCATTCTCTCCATAATACTAACACTGCGTCATCCTACTCCCTAATCACCCCCCAAAATGTCAGAACTTGCAAATTTCAATCTCCCATAGCGTCACAATCATACCCTTCGCCACTCCTCCTTAATGCTCATCATGTCGTTACCCTTCGTTGTCTTATATTGTCTCTGGTCACGACATCCTTTCCTCTTTTAATTTCATCGCTATGTGATTGTGTCCTTGTATGTTGTAATGAGGGACAAATTGAAGGGGGCCGCGGCAAGTAGTGACCTTGGCCCGTCCAATAAAGTTTAAACTCATATACTATTATAATAGATACATTATATAAAGTAAAATTTAATAGTGTAATGATAGAAAAAAAAAGTTAATATTATTT